>NC_142936.1:86224181-86231681 GCF_046866305.1 Octopus bimaculoides | reverse complement strand
TATATTTCACATAGGCGCAGGAGTCAACCACATGGTTCTGGGTTCAGTCCCACTGCGTGGCACCTTGGGCAAGTGTCTACTACTATAGCCTCGGGCCAACCAAAGCCTTGTGAGTGGATTTGGTAGACGGAAACTGAAAGAAGCCCGTCGTATATATGTATATATATATATATATATATATATATATATATATGTATGTATGTGTGTGTGTTTGTGTTTGTCCCCCCACCATCGCTTGACAACCGATGCTGGTGTGCTTACGTCCCCGTAACTTAGCGGTTCGGCAAAAATAGACCGATAGAATAAGTACCAGGCTAACAAAGAATAAGTCCTGGGGTCGATTTGCTTGACTAAAGGCGGTGCTCCAGCATGGCCGCAGTCAAATGACTGAAACAAGTAATAGAGTAATGAAATGTCTCTTGGTTCATTCCTACTGAACAAAACCTGGGCCAAGTGCCTTTGGGATGAACCATACCTGCTGAGTAAACTTTGGTGAGATACAAAATTGAATGGAAGACCAATGTGAGCGAGTGTGTGTGTATGTGAGTGTATGAGAGTGTGGGTATATGTGAGTGTGTCTGTGAGAGTATGTGTGTGTAAGTGTGTGAATGCGAGAGTGTGTGTGTTCACATCGGTGGGATGGTGTGTGGTTTGGTGGCTTGGGTGTTGGTCTCATAATTGTTAGTTTGTGGGTTCAATTCTCAAGAGCAATCAACAGGTTGCATGCAGGAGTCCACTCAGCTGAAAACGAGGACCAACAGCAGTTACAGAGTTAACTCTGTCAACGGACAGGAATTTTGTACAATCAGTACAATCATGGAAACTGGAATAAGATCCCGCCAGTGTGAAGTGAAAAAAAACAACAACAAAAACTGGGATTTTCAACAAAAATAACCTGCTCTAATTACCTCACACTGAATTATCTCCCTTTACTCGGCTTTTGCTCCTTAACTCTTTAGCGTTCAAATTTCTTAGTCGAACGTAATGTTTATTTATTCACATTGTTTTGAAGAAATCACACATTATTTTATAGCTTCATGATTTCAACAGTGCATTGGTATCATCATCATCATCATCATCATCATCGTTTAACGTCCGCTTTCCATGCTAGCATGGGTTATTTTTAGAATGACATTGTAGGGTAGGTGTGAGAGGTTGAATCTGGTTGGTAGAATATTTGGGTTGGATTATGGCTGCATGAAATGCTAAAAGATTAAAACTCTTAAATTGGTGCCCCAGCACACCTCGAATCAAATGTATGATGGCCAATACACATAATTCCAAGGAATTGAAAAGAAGGAGGAAAGTTCCTGGTATTTCACACCCATGACCAAATTCTACTCTGCATCACCATGGTTCCTCTCTCTCTGCTTGAACCGCCAGATGAAACGGTAAGTTAATCTTCTCATCCAAACCAAGTTTATTACTTCCACACATCATTCATAAAATATAAGCCACAGGGCGGCATTTCTGCTCTGTCCGCTCTTACAAGAGGTGTGAGAGCAGAGGTGAAAAGCTCTGTCCTTGGCCCAGTGAACCCCTTTGTGATGGCTCCACAAAACACAAGGAAGAAAAAACAAAAAAAAAAAAAACTAGTTGGCACCATTCTACAGAAACTCTAATAGCAGCAGCTTCAAAATCCCTCATACAGAACAGCACCACCCAAAGCATCGCTGCCAATGCCACTGCCACTACCACCACCACCACCACCACCACCACCACCATCGCAGCTACTATACTGCCATATTGTGAATGAGAACTTGAGTAAAAAGAATCAAGGAAAACAGAAAGTTTAAATGGCAGACATAGGGGTGGGTGGTGCCTGGGTAGGTGTGGTGAGTGTCCTAGACCTTGAATAGGAGAGAAAATGCTGACTGTGGGGGACAGCTGGCACAGATATTGAACAGACAAGGTGGCACACTTGATTCTTATATATATATATATATATATAGACACACACATTTGTAACTCTCACACGCTCACATACACACACAGTGCATACATACATACATATATAGAATCAAGCAAAAGGCCAACAAAAAGGATGCCCTTCTTAACGTCAATCACTCCAAGAGTGTAGTGGGTACATTTTATGTGCCACTGGCATGGGAGCCAGCCAGGTGACCCTGGCATCGATCACATTCGGAGAGTGCTTTTTACGTGCCACGGGAATAGGAGCCAGTTCGGGGAGGCACTGGCATCGACAATGTTTGGGTGGTGCATTTTATGTCCCACCGGCATGGGAGCCAGTCAAGGGGCACTGACATAGACGACATTTGGATAATAATATATATATATATCATCGTTTGACCTTCGCCTTCCATGCTGGCATGAGTGGGACATCATCATCATTTAACACACTCACACATAAATGTAGGAGAATTTCCCAAAAGTCTCTTTTACATGAAGAACTTATAGCTAAGTGTGAAGGCTGCCATACTTAAGGTGGGGAGAAGAAAATAATTTCCAATTAACTGAAATTACAATCTGAATGAGAATACAAATAATTAGAGTTTTGAGGGGATGTCAAGAAAGAGAACTTGCAAAGTTATAATTAACAAAGAGTTAATTTTAATAGACATATGGAGGGGGTGGGTAGTTGTGATCCTTGACAGCCATGACAACATCTTTGGTCACATTCAAGCTTTATTACATCAGCCCACCTGATTGCCCATCCTGCCAGCACTCTACTTATGTATATGATGTAATCTAATCTAATGTAAGCAAAAATCTGTGATTACACCTGCTCTCTTGTCTCCAGATTAAGACAGTCTTTTTCTTAACGATGTCAATTTTACAAGAATTTTAATTCTCAAAATTATCTCCCGTTTTCATTTTGAGTTGGTTACAATTACCACAAGGCACTTTATTCTTCTCTTGAAGGGAAGGCAATATTAAAATAAGCAAGACTTTATTTTGTATCGTATTGGATTTGATATATATATATATATATATATATATATAAGTGCAGGCGTGGGTGTGTGGTAAGATGCTTGCTTCCCAACCACATGGTTGTGGGTTCAGTACCACTGTGTTACACCCCAAAACCTTGTGAGTGGATTTAGTAGACAGAAACTGAAAGAAGCCTGTTGTGTGTGTGTGTATATATATATGTAGAGAATTCACAAAAAAAACAACAGACGAAGACAGGTAGTGTAGACAACAAACAGATGTATTAGTTTAATGCTTGGGAAGTGAAAAAAGTCTTTAACATTTCGAGTCTACGCTCTTTCACAGAAAGGAACACAGAAAGAAACAGGGAAAAATGATTGAGAACCACTGCTGTGAACAAATCAGAGCCCTCAGTGGATATCCGACAGCCTGGACAACCAGCAACCCTGTCCTTTGTCGAGAACTCAATAACATGTTACTTAAGCTTGGAACCTATTGTTTGCCTGTGATGAAGAACAGGAAGAAGAATTACTAGAGAGGAAGAGTTACTCTATCAACGTGTGCAAGTTGAATGACATATGTCAGTTAATAAAAAAAGGTTATGCCCACTTTTGTATCAATTTCCGTACATCCCTCTGTAAGTATGTACGTATGTACACACACAGAGTGAGATTTAATATTCAAAACCAACAATATTTTAACTTTTCCATTTACTCCCCCCCTCTTTACCCACTTCCCTACTTTCCACACACTCTCTCTCTCTCTGTTTGTTTCCTCTGGTGACGGTGGTGATGGTGGTGGTGTAGTGAATATATAGGACATGGGAAATGAAGGGGAAAGGAGGAAGATGAGGTAAGAAGAACACTAAGAGAGTGGAAACGGTGGTGGTGGTGGTGAGAAGGGAAAGAGAAATAGTTGACGATAATGAGAGGGGGAGGGAGAGGAGAGAGAGAGTGTCAATGGAAAGAGAAGAGAAAGAGAGGGGCAGTGTACTGACACAGAGTAAGAATAATGTGAGAAGATGGGGAGGGGAGGCATAGATGCAGGGGGGTGGGTAAGAAGTGGAGGAGGAGTAGGAAATAAAAATATTGAGAGAGAGAGAGAGAGAACAATATGAGGGAGGTGGTGTGGAGGAGGGGGTGAAGAGATATGGTTGGTGGATCTTAGATTGAGAAGTAGAGGATAGGAAGAAAGAAAGGAAAGACCAAGGAAATAGGAGACGGCGGTGGTGGTGGGGGAGGGGGTAGACGTTACATAGAAAGGAAAATTGTACTGAATGGTGTATGGGTGAGTAGGGGGATACACAGAGTGCATGGGGGAAGGGGGCACGGTTATGTAGTGGCGGCGGTGGTGACGGTGGCGGTGAGTTAAAAATTGTGTGACGTCAGAAAGAAAAATTAAATCCTGCCAAGACATCTCCATTACTTCCATGAAGATGGTGGTGGTGGTGGAGGTGGAAGTGGTGGTGGCGATGACGATGATGATGATGATGATGATGATGATGGTGGAGTGATGGATGTGGTGGTGGTGACTTTGATGATGAAGTTAATATCAACCTTTACTTGAAGGGGTGATAGTGGTGAAAATACGGGTGATAGTGGAAGAGATGCTGTTGCTTCTGGTCCCATGTTGCCCCCCCCCGTCTAGCCACTACCCTGTCAGGGACCACACTAACGAACGAGCTTTAACAGTTTTGATTCTTTCGGAGGGTAGGGTGCGATTCAGGTCAGATTCAGCTGCTATTTCTAACAGGTCATGCACCAACGTGGAAAATTATTTTGTTGGTACGGAACTGGTGGAGGACGATGATCGGGGAGGGGTGGCTGAGAATGGATCTGAAGAAATTCGAAATTCTTGGGAAAAAGACAAAATGTTCAGGAACTTGTCACCACCAAGCTAACAAGACGGCCATGGAGGGGAGATGCTGGGTTACTGCTACTACTACTACAACTACTACAACTACTAATGGTAGTCAGAAGGGGAGTTAGGGCATTCCTGGTGGTGGGGGAAACAGCAGTATTGGTTTGTTGGGTAGTGATTCTAGCTATGTGTGTGTGTGTATATATATATATATATATATATATAAATATATAGTTTTGTCCCTAATATTATTATATATATATATATATAAAATAATATACGAGTATATGCATATATACGTATGTGTATGTACATACCTACATCTACATGCATATATAGATGCATATCTGGGTACAGGACGTTGCAAAAAAACGTGGACAAAATGATAAACAGAGTGCAGAAAACACACACGCCATATAGAGAACATATATATATACATACACACAAATGAGTGTTTTTGCTTACAAACGCACACACATACATATATATATATCTCAGTTGGTGACTCACTCCTTAGCTACTCTGAGTTTTGTACTTGTTCAAGCTTTATCGGTGAGTGCGTGTGTGTGTGTGTGTGTGTGTGTGTATTACACAGAAACTATATCTCTCACACACATCACAAAATAAAAGTAGTTCAAGAAAGTGACAAAGGGAGATAATCTATCCCATGCCAATATGACAGGCTGGATTCCACATCGAAACGTTTAGAGATTTTCTGTGCCTTTATCTGTCTGACCGACTATTTATCAGTGTGCATGCTCAGCTAGAAATAGCACACAGATTCCCCTCAAATTATACCCCACCGTCTTATATAAAGGACATATTAAATCATGTAATTATAAATATGTTTTAACATAACATATTTATGATTACATGATGATAGTCACAAGTGGAATGGTGAAAACTGCTGACCGTGTGCCAAAATTTGAAACCATTATCGCCAGAATTGTGGTACAAATGAAACCAAAATCTAAAGACTTTACTTTCGGTAATTTCACGAATATAATCATTCATTCAGTCCTTTAGCATTTAAACCGGCCCTATCCAGCTCAAATATCCTACGTGTTTTATGTTCAAAGTGGCCAGATCTGGCCTCTCACATTTACCCTACAATGTCATTCTAAAAATAAACAATCACATTATCACCATCTTGAAGCTTTGAGATATTGCATGATTACTTCAAAATAATGTGCATTTGACAGAATAATCATCATCATCGTTTAACGTCCGCTTTCCATGCTAGCATGGGTTGGATGATTTGACTGAGGACTGGTGAAACCAGACAGCTACACCAGGCTCCAATCTGATCTGGCAGAGTTTCTACAGCTGGATGCCCTTCCTAACGCCAACCACTCCGAGAGTGTAGTGGGTGCTTTTACGTGCCACCGGCACGAAGGCCAGTCAGGTGGTACTGGCAATGGCCACGCTCAAAATGGTGTATTTTATGTGCTACCCGCACAAGAGCCAGTCCAGGGGCACTGGCAACGATCTCGCTCGAAAGTCCTTACACATGCCACGGGCACAAGTGCCAGAAAGGCGACGCTGGGCACAGGTGCCATCTCGGTTTCGCAGGGTTAAACTTGCCATGTTTGGCCTCTCACACCTACCCTGCAATGTCATTCTAAAAATAAGCAATTACCGTATTCTAACGTGTATAAGGAACCCCTTTTTGTCAAAAACTAGGTTAAAAAAATCTGGGGGAGTATTTTTATATATGGATAGTATTACAATCCCTTACAAAACCGTTTTTCCAAATTTTCAGCCCCACAAATTAGGGGGTTCCTTATACACGTTAAAATAGGGTATATCGTCAAACTCTTACAACTAACATAGATAGAGAGGCTGAGATTTAGAGGGAAGATGTTAGTTGATTAAATTGTCTCAAGACTTGACTGTTACTTTATCGGCCTGAAAAGATGAAAGGTAACATAGACCTTGATAGTATTTGATCTCAGAACATACAGAGCTGGAATAAATACAGTGAGGCTCCAGCTGTTCTGCCAATTCACCACTTTTACAAGAGAGGTCTAGTGCCGCATATTCTGGTGGCAGGGGTAGGACAGGGTAGGGGTGGGAGACGGGTGCCATGTATATTACTGGTACCTTACTCTATCAATTCCTTTCTTCCACTGGAAGGGTGAAAGGCAGAGTCAAAGCTGGCAAAGACAATCACTTACACGCATACCTGCCGCTATGGCCTTCACACACCTGGGTAATGATTACACTTTTAGATGTGTGGGTGTGTGTGGGAGTGTATTTAGAGGAAGGGGAGAGAGAGAGAGAAAAAGAGAAAAAGAGCATTTTCATTGGTGTGTGTGTGTGTGTGTGTGTGCTAAAAGACTTTAGTATGTGTAACACTATATATAATACTGCAAAGTGCGTAAGTGTGTGTGTGTGTGCGTGTTTGTATACGTGTGCATATGGTCTCCCACACTCACACGTTCACTTTCACCATACAACAGTAGATCAAAGTCTCCTCAAGCCTCTCCAGTGGGAATTCAACAAATGTTCCTCCCTCCCACTCACCTCGACAAAACAACAACAAAAAAAAATCTCTTTGGTTTCCTGTTCTTTGATAGGAATGGAGTGGTGGCGGCGGTGGTGGTGGTGGTAGCAAATGTGGGGGATGGCTATACTATAATTTTGCATTTAGCCGCCGCCGCCACCACCACCACCAGCACCACTACAGTCACCTCCACACTGCAATGCACACACACACACATACAAACACATAATACCATTTTCATA
>NC_142936.1:86214181-86219181 GCF_046866305.1 Octopus bimaculoides | reverse complement strand
GTTCAAATTCCGCCGAGGTCGACTTTGCCTTTCATCCTTTCGGGGTCGATTAAATAAGTACCAGTTACGCACTGGGGTCGATATAATCGATTTAATCCGTTTGTCTGTCCTTGTTTGTCCCCTCTGTGTGTAGCCCCTTGTGGGTAGTAAAGAAATAACACATACATACAGAGTTCAACATAGTACTATAAACATACATGCACACACAAACTTACATACATACATACACAGATATACATTACACACATGCTGGTGTTCCAGGACTGGTCCCTCAGCAGGGGTAATGTTACCTAAACTAACCACAGGATGATCCCTAATCTGCATTTGATGGAGACAGGTCCTGACAGCTTAGCTTAGTGTTGAATTCACTTTTTCTACAATGAAACAGTCAGTCTGAAGTGACAGGCCATTAAATCAAACCAGTCCAGGTTCTTTACTCTCAAATGCCACTGTCCACCGTCGTACTGTAACCGATACTATTCATTGCAACATGCTGGAGCTTGCAGTATTTGTAGGTAGGGAGAAATAGACTGGAGTGTGGAGAGAGTGAAATACTGCTCTTCACCACACCCCATGTCAGAGTGCAGTGTGGTCCTCACTGAGAAGAGAGCTGATATAACTGGGAATATGACCTGTGGGTCGTGCCTAGTTGTTCAGGTGACCACATCTGCGTCCTAGTTTCACTTGAACTAAACTGACCAGGGGCAACACAACATCTACTGTAGTACACTATCACTATACAGTTTCTACACTACACACAAACATACATACATACATACGTACCAGGCATGTGCCATCGGCAATTACTCAGGGTAGGCAGTTCGTGCCATTTATGTAGTAAAACACACAAAAAAAAAAGCGAAACAGGCGCGCGACTGAGTTGGAGGTAGATTTACTTCTGCTTTTATAGTATGTAAAGAAAACGTTGTTGTAGGAATGTACACAGCACATGTACCACAGCAATACTATGCATAGCTTTAATACTGAGATTGAAAGGCAGGGATAAATTATGCCTACTGAATCTACAAAAAAATCAAATATTTTGTATTTTATGCAAGGTAATCAGAGTAACCTTCATAATTTTATTGAATTTGG
Source organism: Octopus bimaculoides (assembly GCF_046866305.1). NCBI lineage: Eukaryota > Metazoa > Mollusca > Cephalopoda > Octopoda > Octopodidae > Octopus > Octopus bimaculoides. The sequence continues at coordinate 86,218,086 of NC_142936.1, read as the reverse complement.
TGCATATTTTGCCATAAAAGGAAAATCTATTTTATTTAGGGTAGGCACTGCCTACCTTGCCTATCCAGGTGGCACGTCCCTGATATGAACGTATGTATGTTTGTTGGTTAGTGCATACTACTACATAAGCGGCATAGGGCTGGTTTCCTGGTTTCTCTGGCATGCATATATATTCCTCCCAGGACGGAACCCGGTCTGTCACAGGATTACATCATTATTGCCAGCTGAGTGGACCGGAGCAAAGTGAAATGAAGTGTCTTGCTCAAGGACTCAACACATCGTCTGGTCCAGGAATTGAAACCACAATCTTATGATTGTGAGTCCAACACCCAAACCACTAAGCCATGCATCTCCATATGTACATACATGTGTGTGTGTGTGTGTGTGTGTGTGTGTGTGTGGAGTCGAAACAAAAAACTTCAACTCTGACTCCTCTACTATTGACACTTCCGACTCCAATTCCAATTCCTCTTTATGTAATTAAGTGATTGTGGTCTACATATCTCATAAAGTATATGCATACGCTTGTACTTTGAGTAGGCCTATATGTTATAACTGGTTTATATTAAAGAATAAAGATATTGTGAGTCGGAGTCAGTACAGTTTTACCGACTCTGACTCCAGCTACCTCTTAACTATTTCCGACTCTGACTCCACAGCCCTGTATGTATGTATGCATGTATGTATGAATGATAATTTAATATACACAGGATTTAAATGCAAGCTGTTCTCTGCTGCATTTTGAGCCTGTCATATATTCTTTTCTACTCTAAGCACAAGGCCCAAAATTTTTGGGGAGGGGAAGGCAGTCAATTAGATCAACCCCAGTATGCAACTGGTACTTAATTTATCGACCCTGAAAAGACGAAAGGCAAAGTTGACCTCGGCGGAATTTGAACTCAGAACATAAAGACAGATGAAATACAGCTAAGCATTTCGCCTGGCATGCTAATGTTTCTGCCAGGAGCCTGTCAAATATTGTAGCATTTGTTGCTAGTATAGGGTTAATAGCTACTAAGTAATATCGGGCAGGGATATAGAAATAACTCAGAAAGTGAATGAGTACATTGTAAGACCCCTTTGGGAATGATGGTCCCTTAACTGTTGTCAGAACATCTGATTGGGAGAGGAGTAGGTAGGAATTCCTTAACTGTGGTGGGTATAACCTCTCTGCTCTGCTTTGCTATCTTGTGGGAGGGGGGAGTCCACAAAGACAAATGGTAGGGGAACACACCTTGAGGGAAAAACAAGGTGTGGCAGTCAGCTTTAACCCTTTAGCATTTAAACCAGACATATCTGGCCAAATAATTCTACCTCTTTTATGTTCTAAGTGACTAGATCTGGCCCCTTTCACCTATCCTACAATGCCATTCTAAGAATATACAATCGCATTATCCAAATATCAAAATCTGTGAGAAAATACATGATTAATTCAAATCAATGTGAATAAAGAAGCTTTACATTTGACTGAATACTATAAGTGCCGAAGGTAATTTCTAACAGACTGGATTTCCAGTAGCCTCCTGCAGCTGGGAGAGGAAGTCCTAGTCATCTTAGATCACTGTTGTCACTGGATCTATCCCAGTAGAGATAGTAATACAGGGAAATGTGCTCCCACCCCAAACCTTCTTTGTATACATATCTGTTCCTGCTAAATGGATTATAAGTCTTGGGTAAGAGGAGTGTTCATTGTTGTTGAGGCAGTCGGAGTATCACATGTTTCTGTGAGGATGAAACACTCTCATATCCATTGCGTCCTCACATGAGAGCACATAGTAGGGTGTAGCATAGACAATGGTAGCAGTAAGAACTCTCTGGTTGCTTGCATGGCTTCATCCTCTGAAGCTGCTGTTTGTTAACAAGCAGAGACATGAAAGGATCAACAGTGAAACAATAACATGGGTTGTGATGTACAGACACCCAAGTATCCACTGATAACAAAGAAGATAGCCATTATCAATTGTGATGGCCACCTAAAAACATAGTAAACTGTGTAACAGGTTATCAACATAGTAGAATGGTTCACAAGTTTGCTTTGTAATCATGACATTTTAGGTTTGATTCCACATTGCAGTAGCTTGGTTATAAATTTTTATAATCAAGTAGCTTGAGGTCAACCTAAGCTTGAGGTGAGCGAATCAGGATCAACAGAAACTGTGTGGAAGCCCAATGAATGCAATAAATCTGTCATTGAAATGGTCACACTTGCCATTCACAGAGCCATGTCTGAGGGTAGACATGACTGTGGAATACTCAGCTCAGTTACACTTTTAATAAAATGAGTCAATATTTTCATGGATCAAACAATTCAGATATTCACTGTTGATCCTTCAGTGTAGTATTGTGTAAAATGTGTATGTGAAGGTGCAAGGCCTACTAGCTAGGGTATGCAGCCCAGGATTGTAAGGCCATGAGTTCAATTCCAAGTGGCACATTGTGTCCTTGAGCAAGACACTTTATTTCACGTTGCTCCAGACCACTCAGCTGGCAAAAATGAGATGTACCAGTATTTCAAAGAGCCAACCTTGTCACATTTGGTGTGTCACACTCTGAATATTCTTGAGAATTACATTAAGGGTGTAAGGGTGGCTGTGTGGTAAGTAGCTTGCTTACCAACCACATGGTTCCGGGTTCAGTCCTACTGAGTGGCACCTTGGGCAAGTGTCTTCTACTATAGCCTCGGGCTGACCAAATCCTTGTGAGTGGATTTGGTAGACGGAAACTGAAAGAAGCCCGTCGTATATATGTATGTGTGTGTATATGTTGTGTATCTGTGTTTGTCCCCCCCCCCCAAACATCGCTTGACAACCAATGCTGGTGTGCTTAGGTCCCCGTAACTTAGCGGTTTGGCAAAAGAGACAGATAGAATAAGTACTAGGGTTACAAAGAATAAGTCCTGGGGTCGATTTGATTCAACTAAAGGCGGTGCACCAGCATGGCCGCAGTCAAATGACTGAAACAAGTAAAAGAATAAAAGAATAAAAGAATAAGGGTATACATGTCTGTGGAGTACTCAGCCACTGGAACATTAATTTCACAAGCAGACAGTTCTGTTGATCAAATCAACAGGAACCCTTGTCGTCGCTCTCAACGGAAAGCTAAGTGTGTGTACGGTATAGTATGGCACAGTGTATGGTAAGGAATATGGTATAGTGAAGTATGGAATAGCATATGCTGTAGTATGGCGTAGTGTGTATGATGTAGTATGGCATGGTTTTAAATGGTATGGAGTGTGTGTGCGGTATAGTATGTTACAGTGTGTGTGTGTGTGTGTGTGTGGGGCATAGTAAAAGTGCGCGATGTGGAATAAAACAGGTTTTGGTGATTAGTGTTTGTGTGTGTGTATGTACATATGTATGAGTGAGTGTGTGTGTGTGTGTGTGTGTGGATTATGCGCATGTGTGTATGTATGATAAGGTGATTAGTGGAAGATATTTCTGCAGCTGAGACACAGAACTAAACAAACATACGCATAAATATATACATACTTTTGTATATGCATGTATGTGTGTGAATGTATATATGTGAGTGTGCATGCATATATATATGTGTGTGGATATATATATATATATATATATATATTGTACATATGTGTTTGAGTATGTATGTATGTGTGTATATGTGTGTGGATGGATATATATATATATATATATATATTTATATATATGTACACGTGTGTTTGTGTATGTATGCATGCATGTATCTGTGTGTTTATGTGTGCGTGCATATATATGTGCATGTGTGTTTGTGTGTGTATGCATGTGTGTATGTATGTATGCACAACTCCCCTGCCCTCCACAGTAGTACACAGCTGCACTGTTCACACACCTACCACAGACTCACTAAATTTCAGCATCAAATTTCAGTTTTTTTTTATAACACATAAATACATATTCATATCTCAA
>NC_142936.1:86201681-86209181 GCF_046866305.1 Octopus bimaculoides | reverse complement strand
CCATTTGTAAAGAAGTGAGCTGGCAGAATTGTTAGCAGACCAGACAAAATGCTTAGCAGCATTTCGTCCATCTTTAGATTTGGAGTTCAAATTCTGCTGGGGTTCGACTTTACCTTTCATCTTTTTTGGGTCCAAGTAGAGCACTGGGACCAATGTAATCAATTAGACCCTCACACTAAATTTCAGGCTTTGTGCCTCTAATAGAATTGGATTGGATTGCCCATACTCAGCCACTGCAGGACAAAGGTTTCAATATGTTCTCTCCACCAACCACAGTCTGATGTGTAGGCCATGAATTTGAGCTTGAGGTCAAAGTGGTTTTGAAGAGCCTTCGCTGCTACACTGGTTCGAAATGGCCTGGCAGAGGGTTGCAGTTTTTATATTCTTACCCAGGAGTAGTTAAGTCAATTACATCAACCCCTATGCTCAAATGGTACTTATTCTATCAACCTTGAAAGGACGCAAGGCAATGTTGACCTCAGAATGTCAAGACAGATGGACAAAATACCATTAAGCATTTCACCCATTGTGCTAACGACTTTACCAGCTCACTGCCTTTGTAGAAAGGATTTTAATTAGTTGTTCAGCTTCATGTCAGCTCAGATCAAGTAGAGCCAAGATCAAAGGCTCTCCACCTGTGACCTCCCTCACCTATCTTTTTTCTTTCATATCATCACAACTATTTACCTTTTTAAGAAAGCTATGTGTAATTAAAGAGAAATTTAGCTGCAATTTCAAGCAAGTCTAAAGTCTCCTGTGTTGGCTTGTTTGATTCAGTTTTTAAGGCAGACATTATCAATAATTTTAAAATGATTCAAATTCTACTTTACAACATATTTTACAATATGTTTTTATTCCATGACATTAAAACAACCAAAAATTTGCAAACAAATTCTGTATTGATATTTCACATCAAAGCAAAAAATTTTAAACATTATTTTACCATCACCTATTTCCTGGCTGTTTCTAATTTCTTTGTTTTTAAATAAAGTGGAACAAAACAATGCCAAAATACAATATATTTATCTGAACAACACTGCTGTTATATAAACATAATTCATTTTAAATAAATTTGAACAAAACTACAGTTATATAGAATATATTTTATACAGCTACAAATACAGCAATATAAAAGGCGGTGAGCTGGCAGAAATGTTAACACACCAGGCAAAATGCTTAGCAGTATTTCATGTCTTTATGTTCTGGGTTCAAATTCCGCCAAAGTCGACTTTGCCTTTAATCCTTTCAGGGTCGATAAATTAAGTACCAATTGCATATTGGGGTCTATCTAATCGACTGGCCCCCTCCCGCCAAATTTGTTACATGTTGCCCCAGTCCACTCGGCTGTCAAAAATGAGTAGTAGCCATATTTCAAAGGGCCAGCCTTGTCACACTCTATGCCACGCTGAATCTCCCTGAGAACTAAGTTAACCCTTTGGCACTCAGATTACTCTGTCTAACACAATGCTTATTTATTCACATTGTTTTGAATTGAACATAAATTATCTCGTAGCTTCAAGATTTCGATGAGGTGGCTGTTTATCTTTAGAATGACATTGTAGGGTAAGTGTGAGAGGCCAGATTAGGCCTATTTGAGCGTAAAACAGGCAGAACATTTTGGCTGGATATGGTTGATTTATATACTAAAGGGTTTCAGGGCATGTGTGCGACCTGGGGTGGCCCTTCTGCTTGCTGTTCCTGGACCCCACAAAAAATACATTGCCTACAACAGACCCAAAAGTGCCACCCTTTAAAAATGATGCCTGAGGCAGACCATCCCTACTGTTCCCCTACTCCAGCTATGCTAGTGCATGTGTGACTGGAGCGCTCAGCCACTTACACATTAACTTCACGAGCAGGGTGTTCTGTTGATCGGTTCAACTAGAATGCTCATCATTGTAACTGATGGAGATCCAGGCCAAATATAGCTGTATAAAATATATTAGATCTACAAACTAGATAAATGTTCGTTGGATTCTGTAGGGACTTGTTTTGGTCTTTGTGGTGTTGTGTACCCGGTAAGTTGACAGAATTTCTAAAAGATGTTAAACAAGGCACAGGTGTAGCTGTGTAGTTAAGAAGTTCATTCTTCAACCATGTGGCCTTGGGTTCAGTCCCAGTATGTGACACCTTGGGTAAGTGTCTTCTACAATGGCCCTGGGTCAATCAAAGCCTCGTGAGTGGATTTGGAAGATGGAAACTGAAGTACTGCATTGTGTGTGTGTGTGTGTGTGAGTGCAGTCATGGCTGTGCGGTAAGAAATTTGCTTCTCAGCCTCATAGTTTCAGGTCCACGGAGCTCCACTTTGAGTAGCACTGCCCAATACGATTGATCACAGAATGGATTCAAGTACAGTATTGGTTGTCAGTTACATGAAAACATGATATGTCTGGAAAGATTGCTATGTGGGTCACATTGCACCTAGTTGTTCAGGTTGGTTCGTGTGTCGTGTGTCATAGGTGTGGTGAATCAGAGCTGACCTGGTGCCCCACAAAGCATGTCAGTCAGTTCAATACAGAGATTTCAGCTGTGTAAACAGTTATTTCTTGCTTAGGGTCAGGGATTTTTTTCTCTTTTTTTTTTTTTAATAATAAGGAAACCAGGAGTGAGTGGTTCACTGAATCAATTCCAGTATATTGCTGGGACTCGTTTTAGGTGGCACATGCACGCATGCACACACAGAGGCAGCATGACATGATGGTGATGATGATGCAGAGAGAAATGGATACAGAGGTAGAGAGGTAAGTGATAGATAGACAGATAGATAGGTAGGTAGGTAATAGAAGAGACAAACAGACAAATAGATAGACAAGAAGGCAGAGAGATTGATCAATACATAGACAGATAAATAGATAGACAGATTGATAGTCAGATTGAGAGACAGACAGATAGATAGATGGTTAGCTAACTAGCTAGCTAGAGAGATAGATAGCCAGAAAGAGAGAGAGAGAGAGAGGCAGATGGTCAGACAGAGATAGACAGATATTCAGACAAGGGCAGACAAACAGGTAACCAGGTTGAGAGACAGATAGACAGATAGATACACAGAGATATATACAGGGTGTCCACAAAGTCTGGGTACATGGGATTAACACATACTTTTAAGAAATTATTTCTTATATTTGATTGTTTATGTTATGATTTTATTTACTCCATGTACCCAGTCTTTGTGGACACCCTGTAGATCAATAGAAAGAAAGAAAGATAGATAGATAGATAGATTGATGGATAATATTAAAAACAATATTCTTTTCTACTCTAAGCACAAGGCTGGAAATGTTGGGGGAGGGGCCAGTTGATTAGATCGAGCCCCAGTACGCAACTGGTACTTAATTTATCAACCCTGAAAGGAAGAAAGGCAAAGTTGACCTTGGCAGAATTTGAACTCAGAATGTAAAGACAGACGAAATACCGCTAAGCATTTCGCCCAGCGTGCTAACGTTTCTGCCAGCTCACCACCTTACATTAAAAACAATATTAATACTCAATACACATGTTCCTTTCCTTAAGAAAACTTTCTGAGGAAGCGATAACAACAATAACAACACGAATATGATTCATTAATAAATGTGTTTCATTAATTAAGTTGATTTGAAGATAGGATTATAGAATTAACTCCTCTTTTGAATTTTGTGGTAGTTTTATGTATAGGGAGTCTGTGTGTGTGTGTGGAAGCTAGACAGAATGAAAATGAGAAAGACGGAATGGAAACACAGAAAAGTAAGAGGTGGGACTTTGAAACAAGGGAGCTTCGGGACTGTGTGAGGAGAGGAGTAGAAGACATTCCATAACCACCACTACAACCACTTATAACAACAACAACAGCCGCCGCAGCTACCACCACCACTGCAAAGTTAAGGACCAAGACAGAGATTGAGTCTCCTTCCCCCCACCCTCCCACCATAATTCAGTGCTTTTAGTTGTTAATGTCAAAGGTGAACAGTTATGATGGAAAAAAATAGGTCAGGTGCGATGAACATTATTATTATATAGGTCACATATCTAATGTTACTGTAACTATGGCTGAAGGTGGTGGTGATGGTGGTGGAAGGGGAGAGGACTGATACAGCATGTCAGTGGTGGTGGTGGTGGTGGGAGAGGGTAAGCTCAGTAGAGCAGGGTGGCAATGGAGAGACAGGAATTGATGATAGATCTGGGGTGGCCAGTGCATACACGCTCGTGCACTTATCTTTGTGCACACATGTGCGCATGTTTGTGTATACACACATGCACAATTTTGTAGTATTTAGTAGATGAAATATAGACAACTCTGACCAGTCAAGTCTCTGGGTCAACACCACCACCACTGGCGTAGCTGGGATGGGGGTGGCGCACAGAAGCAGTCAGGCCCAGGGTGGCACTTTTCATATTGCTGTAGGCAATATCTGTTTTGTTGTGGGGTCCGAGGTGACAAACGGAAGGGCCACTCTAGGCGGCACACACACTAGCTACAGTAGTACACTTGATGCTTCTTGGAGGGCAGAGGCAGAATTATTAGAACACTGGAAAAAAAAGATCTTTGAGGTTGTACTCCAGCATGGCCACAGTCAAATGACTGAAACAAGTAAAAGAGTAAAAGAGAGTGATCTGGTTCTTTACATTCTGTGTTCAAATCCTGCTGATGTCGATTTGACCAGACTCTAATTACACGGAGGGAGTTAAAAACAGGGTATTAATTAAAACTGAAGAACACTGTTATGAACAACTTCAACATAAACCACTGTCAGGACGAGGGCCTCTTCTAGGCCACACTGCCCTCAAAATTGCTCATGTGCAGTTTGTTATGAGAAATCACATAGAGTGTACTGAATCAGAAAGGAGATTGTCGAGGGTATGAAATACAGTTGTGGGGGTACCTGATCAGACCCAGTTGGAGGTTCCCCATCCCTGTAGAGGTAGGTTCTTAAATTTGTGCTTCAAATTCCGCTGAGGTCGACACACCTTTCATCCTTTCAGGGTCGATAAAATAAGTACTAGTTAAGCATTGGGGCTGAGGTAATCGACTTACTTCCTCTCCCAAAATTGCCGGTCTTCGGCCAAAATTTGAAACCTTTTATATATACATATATATATATATATATATATATATATATATATATATATATATATATATATATCATCATCATCATCATCATCATCGTTTAATGTCTGCCTTCCACGCTAGCATGGGTTGGACGATTTGACTGAGGATTGGTGAACCGGATGGCTGCACCAGGCTCCAATCTGATCTGGCAGAGTTTCTACAGCTGGATATATATATATATATATATATATATATATATATATATATATATATATATATATATATATATTTTATTTGTTTCAGTCATTTGACTGTGGCCATGCTGGAGCACCGCCTTTAGTCAAAGAAATCAACCCCAGGACTTATTCTTTGTAAGCTTAGTACTTCTATTGTTCTATTTTTGCCGAACTGCTAAGTTACGGGGACATAAACACACCAACATCGGTTGTCAAATGATGGTGAGGGGAGGACAAACACAGACACACAAACATATACATATATACGACGGGCTTCTTTCAGTTTCCATCTACCAAATCCACTCACAAGGCTTTGGTCAGCCTAAGGCTATAGTAAAAGACACTTGCCCAAGGTGCCACACAGTGGGAATGAACCCGGAACCATGTAGTTGAGAAGTAAGCTTCTTTACCACACAGCCACGCATGTTTTATGTAATTGTTACATTTCTGTTTTTAATTTATATCAATTTTTTAATTATGTTCATTTCAACCACTCCCTTTGTTTTCAATGTAACTTTGTCATGGCCACCACACTGAGACACATTTATAAATTGTATGATAGGTACCACCCTCAGTCCCACCCAATAAATACACTGGTGGTGGCAGTGTGTATTGTAACAGTTACATACTGTATGATGACTATGATGTCATCTACCTGCTCTGCCCACCACCACATACACACAATGGGGTGGTGATCCTTTGTGTTAGGTGGAAGTGACACAATGTATAACCTTGACCTTTCACACAGACAAAAAACTGTCCTAGTACTTTTTATCAATGTTTCCACTTGTTACCATAGACACACACACAAAACAGTAACTCCACAAATAGCAGCAGTGAATTACTGAAACATAACATACATTTAAGGTGGAAGGAAGGAAGAAAGAAAGAAAGAAAGAAAGAAAGACAGACAGACAGATAGCTAGATAGATAGAAAGGTTGACAGAGAAAGAGACACACATATACACATCTTTGGAATGACACCAAACAGCATCCAGTGGTGAGGCTCCAGTTCAGGAGTTCTGGAGTTGTGAGGAACATGGAGTGACCCCTTAATTATCATTACTCCCAGGTCTGATCTGACCTGGAACGGTAATACCTCTCAGAGTCCCATCAATGGCTTAAATAGGTTTTTGCAAGGGTAGATCGAGCTCCTTAGCTGTAGTGAAAGTAATCAATTAACCCTTTCGTTACCAACCCGGCTGAAACTAGCTCTGGCTCTGTAGTACCAATGTTTTGTTTTCATAAGTTTTGAATTAAAATCTTCCACCAAACCTTAGTCACAATTTATGTTCCTAACACTAGCTGAATGATAACTAAGTTATTCTACTAAATTCTTTGTTATATTTAAAATCAATTGAAAGAAACACAAAGCAGCTCAAAATAAATACGGTAACGAAAGGGTTAAGGAGAAGGAAAACTCCAAAATCAATACCCTCTTCAAAACATGTCCTAAGCCAGTTCAGAAGAGTATGGCTGATGAAACTAATATGAAGTATGTCCAATATCATAGATTCATACTATGGGGACAGCTGTGCTATGTTGGTGTGCATTCAGTCACAGGTGGAGAGTAAAAAAATGAATGCTTGTGGGTGTGTGTGTCTGGTTGATCAGGCAGCTGCTAAATTCCTCACCGGCCCCAGTGTTCAACTGGTGGTCATTTCACTGACCCCAAAAGGATGAAAGACAGTTGATCTCGGTGGAATTTGATCTCAGAATGCAAAGACAAATGAAACGCCACTAAGAACTTTGTCTGGCATGTTAACAATTTTCCCACCTTGCCACTTTAATAATAATGATGATGATGATGATATTTTGGCATGAGGTCAGCAATTTTAGGGAACAGGTTTAAGTCGATTATACCAACCCCAATATTTGACTGGTATTTTAATTTTATTGATCTTGAAAGATTGAAAGGTATAGCTGACCTTGCTGGGATTTGAACTCAGAATATAAAGCCACTTAGTATTTTGTCCAATGTGTTCGTGATTCTGCCAGCATACAGCTTATTGGGGTTTCAATGCATTTCTACATTACTGATGCTTTGCATGCTATCTAGATTGAATTAAGAATATTTTGAAGGATAGTACTGACATCTTTGGAATCATAAAACAGAAGCTAGTTTAGGGGCTTAAGAGTTCCAGACAGCTTTGTTCCAATCCAAGCAGGAATTTTGGAGGTGCTGGTGGCATTTTTCTCTTTTTTTTTTCTCTCACCTAAGAGACAAATTAGAAATGATCA
>NC_142936.1:86169181-86191681 GCF_046866305.1 Octopus bimaculoides | reverse complement strand
GTTCTACACCACTGCATATTGTTAGATGCACACACACACACACACACACACACGGCAAGATGTATGCCCACACTCATGCCCACAAATGTATTATTGTAATTTATTACAGATCAGGCAGATAGAATAGGTAAACAGACAGGCAGACTGAGGGGTGGTTAATTAGACAGGCAGACAGATTAATTAGACAGGCAGAGATGTAATTAGACAGGCAGACAGATAGAAAGCAGATAAGACAGTGAGTGTTGAAAGCCAAGGAGAGAGATACTAACAAAGGAGAGAGAAACTAACAGAGAGAGAAAGAGAGGAAGGAAAAAGAGAGAAAGAGAGGAAGGAAAAAGAAAGAAAGAGAGAGAGAGAGAGAGAGAGAAAGTGATCACCTTAATAACTGTCCTTATACCCACAAATTAACAGTTATGTTTCCACTCTCTCTCTCTCTCTCTCTCTCTCTCTTATTACCTTAATTGCTCATGTAACACCCTCTCTGTTAAATTAGTTCACTCTCACATGTATATACATGTGTGTGTGTGTGTGTACAAGTCAATGTCACTTGCTTTGACACTGTCGATTTGTTTGTAGGTTCCCGTCACAGTCTAATGATACACAATTAAAAACCTATAATTTTTTAATGTGTGTGTGTGTGTGTTTTGCGTAAGGAAGTGGGTGAAGGTAAGTCTAGGATATGTGTAATAAGAAGGGGGGGACTACCTAAATAGCAGTTTAAATGCTAAAAAATATGTCAATGTGGTGGTCATGGTGGGAAGATGGAGTGGATACTGTCTACCCACATGATACACACATACGCACATGGGATTCTTATGTGAACAGATGCACACTTTTTCTGTGTCTGGATTGACTGTGCTAAAAAAATATGTCAATGTGGTGGCCATGATTGGAAAATAGAATGGATACTGTCTGCCCTCATACACACACACACACGAGATTCTTATCTGAACAGATGCACACACTGTCTGTGTATGCATCGATTGTGCAACCAACACACCAACTCAAACTGCATATTTACAAACACAGGGAACTCTCTTAACTCAAAAAGTCTTGTCGCTTTGTTAGCGACCAGTTCGAACTCTCTCAAGAAGAACTTGAATAAAACTCGAAGCAAAACAAACATACATACATACTTCCTCCATGCATGCATGGAGGAAGTCAACTTGTGACCGAGTAAGATGTCTTCCTAAACCAAGTCTGGGCAGATGTTCTATCAAACGTAAACATAAACAGACTGAACATTGTAATTTGGTTCTGCATTTGGAGAATACAAATATATACAAATTACACATACAGACATACATACACATGCACACACATACATGGAAATATACACAACAAATATGTAAACAGAGATATACACACAGATATGGAGTCACACACCCACATACACACACAGAGAAACATAAATTAAACCATGTAGGTATAACTACAAAACACAGTCATGTGGTGGTGAGGTTATTGTGTGGGGGTGGTGCTGATGGTGGTGATAGGCAGGGTTTAAAAATAGAAGAAAATGGGGTTAGACCGGAATGAGGTCTTCTGGACCAGCTGGTTTTGGCAGTAGAACAATTGTGGCGGCGATGGTGGTGAGTGTAAAGACATTTTCACAGGGAACTATCTGAGATCCATACTACCCGCCACCTTACCACCACCACCACGACGACCACCACCACCACCACCACCACCACACTCCATGGTGTTGTGATGGTGGTGGTATCAGAAACAGTAGAAGTTGTAGTAAGGGAGTAACACACTCTCGGAAGACAGACTGGTGGGACCCCCCTCCCTCATGCGAAAAGCAAAGAAGTGAACAGTAAGCTCATCCTCGCTCACCACAGCCTCCCTCATCACCAGTGCCACCAAATTACTATCACTGTAACACACATAGACAAAGAGGAAGCTAGGTACCCACTAAAAATTCAAGAAATCTGAGGGCTTCTGTCTGAATGAAGCCAAATTATACACACACACACACACGTGCACACATATATATGCCCACACACGCACATGTGCACATATGCTATTATGGTATTGAGCATATTTTCTCCTGCTTTATATATATATATATATATATATATGTATATATAATACAAATAATATGTGAGTATATATATATATATATATATATATATATATATATATATATATATATATACATACAAGTATGTACATACTTACATCTACCTGTATATATAGATGCATATCCGGGTACAGGACGTCACAAAAAAACGTGGACAAAATGAAAAACAGAACATAAACAGAGCACAGAAAACACACAGGCCACATAGAGAATATTTCCTTCATCAGCTGCCCCTATTCTAAACTAAGCGATATTATTCTGTTGACTTTAAAAAGCAGGAGAAAAAGTGCTCAATACCATAATAACATGTATACACATATATATTTGGAAAAAATAAAATTTACAAAAATAAATGGAAAATGAATCAAAAAGCCAAAGTGACCCCTTGTGAAAGAGAGAAAAATAAGACCAAAACTACTAAATGGAATTGAACTCTTCATTCAATATTCACTGACCAGACCAAATCCAACTTTTTTTTTTTAACTTTAGAATTATTGTTTACATTTAACAGATATTCTTAAACCTGTGAGCAATATCATAATCACAGACTGAAGACTGTGTATTTGGATCCACTTCCTGGTAATAACGGCTGTGGAAATTACTACCACATCGCCTCGCACCTACCAGGCTTTCTCCAAACCGTAATTAGAGGCCTCCCCAACACCAGTACCCAAAACAGAGATTTTGGTTGTGTGTGCTGTTTTATGACATCATTAAAGCAGAAAATGGAGACAGAAGATATTGCGTACGAGATGGATCAATGGAACCATGAGAAGTAACAAGTGTCTCAATTGACAATTTAAAGGTATCAATATAACGGAAACAGCTATAAAACTATGTTCTATTTTACACACACACACACACACGTATAGATGAGTGTGGTTAAGAAGGTTGTTTTGCAATGTGGTTTGGTTTTGGGGTTCAGTCCCTCTGTGCGTCACTTCGGGCAAGTGTCTCTTCTACTATAGCCCTGGGTCAGCCAATGCCTTCTGAGTGAATGTAATAGACAGAAACCGTGTGTTCCTCACTACTTGACAACCAGTGTTGGTTTGTTTACGTCCTTGTAACTAAGTTGTTTAGCAAAAGAGACTGAGAGGATAAGTATCAGGTTTAAAAAAAAAATAAGTACAGGGTGTGATTAAATCAACAAAGCCCTTCAAAGTGGTGCTCCAGCATGACCGCAATCCAATGACTGAAACTAGTAAAAGTTAAAAGATATATACAAGTACACACACACACATATTAGTACAGGTGAGGTGTGGTGAAGCAGTTTGCTTCACAAACCTAAGGTTCTGGGTCTGACCCTACTTTGTGCCACTTAGGTCAGATGTATTCAACCATAGCCCACTAGCCTTCAGAGTGAATTTGGTAATAGGGAACTGATCAGACGCCTGTCGTGTGGGTGTGTGTATGTGTTTATAAGCGTGGTAAAAAGTTTGCTTCCCAACCACATGGTTCCGGGTTCAGTCTCACTGCATGACATCTTGCGCAAGTGTCTTCTGCTATAGCACCAGGCTGACCAAAGCCTCGAGTAGATCTGGTAGACGGAAACTGAAAGAAACCCATCATGTGTGTGTGTGTGTTTTCTACTATTGTTTGACAACCGGTGTTGCTGTGTTTACATCCCTGTAACTAGGCAGTTTGGCAAGAGAGACTTATAGAAGAAGAACCAGGCTTAAGAAAAAAGAAAAAGAAAAATTTAGTATTGGGGCTGATTATTTATTCGACTAGAATTCTTTGAGGTGATGCCCCAGCATGGCCACAGTCTGATGACAGAAACAAGTAAAAGATAAAAGATAAAAGATATATTGAAAGATGCAGATAAAGAAATAATTTTATTCTCAAATGCAGGATAATGCTAATAATATAGCATGAACAGGATAAACTACCTATATTTTGCAGAAAAATAAAGCACTTGAAGCGTAATCATAGGGATGCGAGTTCAAGTCTCATGGCTGGCTGCCGACAGATTTTTCAGCAAAAATATGGGTAGTTTATCCTGTTCATGCTATATTATTAGTATTATTCTGCGTTTAAAAATAAAATTATTTCCTTATCCGCATCTTTCAATACATCTCAACACTTCTAAAGCAAAATTTGTTGACTTTCAACATAAACTGAATTTAATAAAGATATATATATATATATATATATATAAACATAATTAAGGGATCAGCAAACATTTGCTTCACCATATATATATATATATATATATATATATATATATACACTTTGTTACATTCCTGAAGAGATGAAACTAAGATGTATATGGATTTAATCATTGAATAAACAGAGAGGACTGACAAAAATAAGCCCAATGGTTATGTCATTGACTAAAATTTATGAAGATGTTGCCCCAGCAGTGCCACAATCTCTTGACAGATATCCATCAGTAAGAAGCATCAAAGAATGTACGAGGATGTAAAACAAATTTGGTTGTCAGAGCGGTGGTGGAAGGAGCAAACAGTCTCATCTGTTTGTGGCTTGCAGTAGTGGTGGTGGTGATGGCGGTGATGGTGATAGTGGTGGTGGTATTAGTTTTGTGACTGTGCCCCTCCTTCACTCGCACCACTACCGCCACCACTACCACTACTACATCTCTGCGTTAAGAATTAAAAGAGTTAAGAATAGTAAAAGTAGGTCCTACCAGAAACCAGGATAACTTAGCAGGAATTTCCTCTCCACTCCTGCTCTGGCAGGGAGTCGGTTAAGATTCCAACTGAAGAATCAGCGGCAAGAACTTTGCTGCTGCTGTTACTGCAACACTGGTACAGCTCCTACCTCACTCCTCCTCCCCCACCATCACCACTACAAGTAGCACCAGCACCGCCACCACCACCACCACCACTATCACTGCTTAAGGTAGTGGAGTTAGTGTGATAGCAATTACATTAGGGGTTACAGTGTGAGAGTGAAAGTGGGGGAGCAGTATTGTTGCTGCTGTAATTTAAACCCCAAGTAAGACACTTAGCTAAGACCTATGACCAAAGACATTCCGACTGTGACCATCCTGTCTTTTTCCTGTATAAAAGGGAACTGGAATTCAGCACTGCATTATTCAACAATCATTTTCTAAAATGGTACAACATGAACACGAGGGAAATTTGCCTGCAATTTCTAGCAACCGAAGTGACCGCGTAGAACAAACCTCACTGGTTCAGGTTGCGGTAATGATGCTGGTGGCAGCATAGGTATGGATGGTTTTGATGGTGGTAGTGGTTGCGGAAGTAATGGCTTTGGTTGTGCTACTGGTGGTGCATAGCATTGTTTCTGGTGGTTGGTGATGCGGGGAGGGGGGGGGGCGGGGCGGATAGGGCAGTACTAAGCATCGCCAAAAACAACAACAACAACAACAACAACAGAAACAGGAACAACATCAACTGAAAACAATAGGAGAAAGAACATAATGGATGAATCCCTTAACTTCGATGTTGGCATGGCAACATCATGTGTGTGTAGTAGAATGGACATGCGTACGCGTGCGTGCGTGCGTGTATACAATTGTACAGATTCACTTCTATTCTTAATAACCCACCTCCATACATCATCAATGTATCCTCCCCCCCTCTTCACTATCGAAGCCCTATTTTTCCTTCTTTCACCTTATTTATATCTCATTCTTTGAAATACTTTCTACTTTCTCTCTCTCTCTCTCTCACTCACACACACACATACATACACAACACAACACACACACATACACATTCATACAGATTTTAACCAATTTCCTATTTTCAACTTCCTTTTACTTTCTCCTCCTCCTCTTCCTCCTACTCCTCAATTTTTTTTTAAAATCCTGCCCCCACAATTTCCTCATTCATTTATCACCTTTCTTCTACCACCACCACCACCGTTAGTTCCCCCCCCCCCCGCCTTACCTTACTATTTATAAACAACCTCTTCGCCACCCACCCCCCGTCTTTATCGTCAGCTTTTCTTCAATGATGTTTTTGCAAGATGAGAGATAGGAGGTGAAGGGGGAGGGGAGGAGGAGAAAGGGACACACACACTGTCACACACACACTAATAACAACTACCATAGTAAATTGGTGTAATTGCATAAACTGTGTTTATGTATCTATATGTATGTGACTGTGTGTGTGCGTCTGTATATATATATATATATATATATATATATATACATATATATATATGTGTGTGTGTGTGTGTGTGTGTGTGTGTATGTATGTGACTGCATGTATGAGTGTGTGACTGATTATTATATTTGCCAATACGTAAGTGTGTGTAAATATATGGCTTTATATATGAATGTAGATATGAATGTGTGTGTGTGTGTGACTGTATGTACATGTTGTGTATAGGCGTATGTGTATCTATGTGCAGGCGCAGAGGTAACACCACCGCTCTTTCAAATCTAGTTAAATCAATCAACAAAAAAGCAGGGAGGTGAAAAAGGGGGAGAGAGAGAGAGAGAGAGAGGAAGGAAGAAAAAGGAGGGAGAGAAAGGAGAGAAAGAGCTGAGAAAAAGAGAGGGTGAGAGGTGAGATAGAGAATTAGAATAAGAATAAGGGGGAGGGGGAAGTAGTCAGCTGAAAGAGAATAAAGGTGGAGAGATGAGTAATAAATAGATCAAAAGGTGAGAGTGAGTGAAAGCGAGTGAAAAGGGGTGGACGGGAGGGAGAGAGAGAGGGGAAGAGAGAGAGGGGAAGAGAGAGAGGGGAAGAGAGAGAGAGAGATTGTGTATGCATGATCAGGGAGAGAAAATAGTACCTTTACGATACACACACACACACACGTACGATCCAGTGATATATTTTCCCCAGCAAGAATAGCGTTTACTGTGACTTCTTGGGCAAGAAATGACATGCACTCTACGGATGTTTCGAGTAATCCTTCATTTCAATGTAACTTTTACTATGGTTGATATTGTTGTTGTGAGAGAGAGAGAGAGAGAGAGAGAGAGAGAGAGAGAGAGAGAGAGAGAGAGAGAGAGAGAGAGAGAGAGAGAGAGAGAAGAGAGAGAGAGAGAGAGAGAGAAAGAGATAGTGTGTGTCCCTTTCTCTTCCACCCTTCCCCTTCACCTCCTATCTCTCATCTTCATTTTAATATAACTCAACATGAAAATGATATATATATATATTTATTTATTTATATATATATCATCATCATCATCACCATTTATCGTCCGTTGTCCATGCTGGCATGGGTTGGACAGTCTGACCAGGGCTGGTAAGCTGGAAGGCTGCACCAGGCTCCAGTCTGATTTGGCATGGTTTCTACAGCTGGATACCCTTCCTAACACCAACCACTCTGAGAGTGTAATGAGTGCTTTTACATGCCACTGGCATGGGTGCCACTTTGTGTGACACCAGTATCTGCGTCATAAGTTTCCATGGTGGCATAAGTTGAATGGTTTGGCCAGAGCTGGCAAGATGGAGAGCTGCACCAGATTCCAGCCTTCAATTTTGGCTTGGTTTCTGCAACTGGATGCCCTTCCTCATGCCAACCACCTTACAAAGTGTACTGAGTGCTTCTTACATGGCCCTGGCACAGGTGCTGTTTTTTTTTTTTAATGTGGTACCATCACCAATAGGGTCAATAAGTAATTTGCAAGACAAAAACCTCTTCAGCTGGGAAGAAGAGCATTAACCAAGGTTGATGAGGATATCAATTCTGCTGTGGTGAGCAGGCATTCTTGAGTACAGCAAGGCACCAGATATCTCAGTGCTTATATGCCTGTGTGTGTGAGAGAGAGAGAGCGAGATAAACATGCAAAATTCAAAGTACATAAATATACACACATGCACATAAAGTCACATCAATACACACACACACACACACACACTTAAAGTATATAAAGAAACTGTGCATTTCATTAGACACATAACTGTATTGTCTATTAACAGATAGTGACATATTTGTGGCCACAAACAGCATGAGTTAGTAGAAAGACAGTTAATGGAGAAGTGCTTCAGCTGGACTACCTGGATCTATCAAAAACAGAAGTAGCCATCTTCATAGAGAGAAGGTATAATTAGTGACCTTGAAGCACTGGCTAAGTATAATAGCCACAATTGTGACAAATTGTTCATAGCTGTGATTGACTCATTGCATATATAGGATGCATACTAGGGCTTGCCTACCTCTGCATGTGAAGACTAGATCTGGCAGATTATGTAGGGGAGATCTTCATGGTTCAACAGCGGGGAAAGACTGCAGCGACAGTGGAGTGCAGAGAGCCTGATGAGGATGGCTTCTTGAAACAAGACCTTTCAAAAGGATGGATGAACCTAGTGTTGGTTCAATGACTACGTAGCAAAACCATGGGCACTCAGAAATTCCAAGTTGGTGTCTGGCATGCTGAAAGACCACTGGGAGTGAGGCATCTCTCGGGTCTTGTTAAAGCATGACTCTAGAAGTTCACTCAGATATAAAAACCAGATATGCAGGGAATGGTATTGAACATTTTAGGGATCCTTTGCTTGCACTTGAGATCATGGAATTCCCACATTTCTGACGCTGTCCCATATTGGTACTGGATATCCTGCCCTGGCTTGTCTTTGGATCATGCCATTAGGGTCGTCGAGAGAATCTGTGAGGTAGCTATGCAAGCCTTACTGGAGCTAAAGTCCCAGGCTGTGCAATCACTGGTGAGGCAACTTTGCATTGTCTGGTCAAGTCTGTAGGCACTGCAGCGAGCATGGAAGACGACTGAGTTCCTTTCGAGCAGATCACATGGAGGCAAAGTGGCTGAGTTCCTTTCAAGCTGGCCTCATGGAGGCGAGGTGGCTGAGTTCCTTTCGAGTGGGCCTCACGGAGGCCAGGTGGCTGAGTTCCTTTCCAGCAGCCTCATGGAGGTGGGGTGGCTGAGTTCCTTTCGAGCAGGCCTCATGAAGGCAAGGTGGCTGAACTCCCTTCAAGTGTTGGGCCTCACAGAGGCAATGACAAAGACCTTTGGCATTATGTTGTGTTTGAGAAGAAGACCCATCAAGCTGAGCAAAACTGCAGTCATGGCAGATACACATAAAAGCACCCATTACACTCTTGGAGTGGTTGGCATTAGGAAGGGCATCCAGCCGTAGAAAACCATTTGAAATCAGACTGGATCCTGGTGCAGCCTTCCGGCATGCCAGCCCAGTCAAACCATTCACCCCATGCTTGCATGGACAACAGATGTTAAATGATGATGATGATGATGCCACACACACACACACACACATATGTATAAGTTTACACACTTGCATATGTGTGTGTGTGTGTGTGTGATGCACACTTATGTGTCAGTACCCACAGTTTCCTTTATATGTTGTGTATAGCAATGTGGAATAGAATTTTAATGTCTGGGAAAATGTTAGTGAGAACTTCAGCACAAGAACACCAAAGAGGACAAATTGCCAACAACGGCGACAACAACTATAATAACGGTTGCAGTGACAACAAGTGCAATGGTTGTGTGTGTGTTTGTGGTGTATGCTGTGTGTGTGTGTATGTATGCGTGTGACATTAATGCGATGTGTAAAATAAACAGACGTACATGTGACTATATGTGAAGTAGAGATGTAATGTGTGTATGTGCTGTGGTATGTAAAATAGTGATGTGTGTGTGTGTGTGTGTGTGTAGGTTGCTGTGATGGTATGTAAACTAGATTGTGTGTGTGTGTGTGTGTGTGTGTGTGTGTTTGAAGGCTGTGTTTGTGAGAGGAGGCTACAGTGTGATGGTATGTAAAATTGAGGTGTATGAGAGAAGGCTGCTGTGATGGTATGGACAAATACCACAAGGGTGGGGTAATATCTAGACTAGCAATTGTCACACCACTTGGTGTGTGATTTTGGTGATGATGATGGTGGCGGTGGCGGTGGTTGTGGTGTGTATAAGGGGCGAGGAGGTGGGTAGGTGCCTGCGACGGATCTTTCTGGTAGTGTGGAAAGGTGAGGCTGACCAGAGAACAAGCTTAGGTATGAGAGAGAGAGAGAGAGAGAGAGAGAGAGAGAGAGAGAAAGAGAGAGAGAGTGTGTGTGTGTGTGTGTGTGTGTGTGTGTGTGTGTGTGTGTGTGTGTGTGTGTGCGTGTGCACGCAAAAGGCAGCGACCTAACAGAATCGTTAACACACCAGTTGGAATGCTTAACAGCATTTCGTCCATCCTTACGTTCTGAGTTCAAATTCCACCAAAATCAACTTTGCCTTTCCTCCTTTCGGGGGGGAGGGTCAATAAAATAAACACCAGTCGAGTACTGGGGGGTCAATGTAATCGACTTACAGTACTCCCTTAAAGTTGTTGACCTTGTGCCAAAATCTGATACCAACATCATCATCATCATCATCATTGGTTAATGTCTGCTTCCCATGCTGGCATGGGTTGGATGGTTTGACTGAGGGCTGGCAAACCAGGAGGCTGCACCAGCTCCAATCTGATCTGGCAAGGTTTCTACAGCTGGATGCCCTTCCTAATGCCAACCACTCTGAGAGTGTAGTGGGTGTTTTTACGTGCCACCAGCACGGGAGCCAGTCAGGCAGCACTGTCCGAAAATAGTTGATGCCAGTGCCCCCCGATTGGTTCCCATGCTGGTGACGCATAAAAAGCACCTTCAGAACGTGGTCAATGCCAGTGCCCCACCAATGGCTCCTGTACTGGTGGCATGTAAAAAGCACCATCCGATTGTGGTCAATGCCAGTACCCCCCGACTGGCTCCGTACTGTTGGCAAGCCGATATATTTCAAAATTAGAGTTGTTGTTAATGATGATGGTCACAATTATAGCATGAATAAAATGATATTGATGATGATGATGATAGTGATGACTTCGGATATAATTGTGGTGGTGGTGGTGGTGGCGAGTGGTACTATGAGTATCTGTTGACAACAGTATTGTCTTCCCCACATGTCTGTTCATTGTTGAGTGTATACCAAACTCTGTTCACTGGTGACTGTACACCACACTCGGTTCACCTCAAGGGCAAGCTTGTATGTGTGGAAGACAACGATTTTATTTAGCTTGACATGTCTTATCAAGTACAGCAAATCACCACATCTCCTGGTTCCTTATCATTTCCTCAGTGAGGGCCAGCATCCTAAGATCCTTTCTCACCACTTTGTCTTACGTCTTCCTGGACCTACCCCTTCCACAGGTACCCTCCTCAATTAGAGTTCAGCACTTCTTTATGCAGCTGTCCTCATTCATACGCCTGTCCACATAGAAAACATGCATGGGATCTCCTACCCATAATTCCTCAGACAAAGACTCTCGAAGTACACAGCTTGGATTATGAAGGTTCAGGAGGACACAGCTTGTTGGACCCTTTTTATACACTATTTATATGTGTCCTCTCCTTCCCCCCTCCTCTCAGAACCTCCCCCCACCCCACCATCAGTCATCAGTCTATGCCATTCTGACATGACAGACACAAACAGCTGTTTCTTTACAAATATACTTAAAACAACAAATTGAGACACATTGACACAATTTTTTTTTCTAGCTACCACCCACACTGTAGCACTTACCATTACCATTACCACCACCACCACCACCACCACCACCAATACTACTACTACTACTACAACTACTACTTCAACAACAACAACAACACATATCAGTTCACTACCACCCATACTACCACTGACACTGTATCACACAACTTCTAAGGTGGTGACAGACAGACAACCACCACCACCACAACCACCACGTGGTCTCTGTATAATTTTCTCCCACCATGCTCAGGGTCAGTGGTATGGTTCCTCCTCTCAGTGATAAAAGGTATAGACATATAGGTACATACATACACTTTCTCTGTGTGTGTGTGTGTGTGTGTGTGTGTGTAAGTATATAAGCACATGTTTACTTGTGTGTTGTGTGTTTATATAAATTCCAACAAGGAAGTGTTTAGTTTGATCAAATGTTCATTCATCCATTTTTCTACGTTAGTATGGGTTAGATGAATATACCACTGAAGCATTGTTTCACAGCCAGATGCACTCCCTGTGCCAGACCCTTACTTCTTTCACAGATTAGGGATCTCTTACTCCACATGTTTTCAATGGCACAAAACCCCTCAAAAGATTTGCGAATGGGGGGAAATAGCGGCACCACTGCTATTAAACTGAATAATTTTCAAGGACGCACACAGACATCCAAAAACGTAACTGACTGCTTTGTGTGTGTGTGTGTGTGTGTGTGTGTGTGTGTGTGTGTGTGTGTGTGTGTGTGTGCGTGCGGGGGGAGGTGGTTGTCTTCCAAATTCACTCACAAGGCTTTGGTCAGCTTTGAGTTATAATAAAGGACTCTTGCTCAAAGTGTTGTCCAGCAGACTGAGCTTGAGCCTAATAGTTGCAAACCGTCCCACCCATACCAGCATGGAAAACGGACGTTAAACGATGATGATGATGATGTTACATATATATATGTGTGTTTATACAGGACCATGTTAGCAGTATTCTAGATCCCTTGAAAAATCAATGCACTGAGCCCTATAGTATTTATTTACTGACAGCAAGCGCACAACATACATAGACCGGAAGTGGGGCCCTAGATTTGTGAGGCCCCTGGGCCACTGCATTGTACGCTTGTGCCTTAAGATAGTACTGTGTGTATATGAATATGTGTCTGTGTATGTAAATGATGAGAAGAGAGTGAGAGTGAAAGAAAGAGAGAGGCACAGAGAGAGGGGGGAGTGAGAGTGAGAGGAGAGAGATGCTGTACCCCTCCTCCACACACACTCTTATGTAACTAAACATCATCCAGGGTGACACTGTGGACATTGGTGAGACCATCTCCTACAACACATACACCTATCATTTCAGAATATGTCCCCTGTATATTGAGAGAAGAGAGGGAGAGAGGAGGAGAAAGAAAGAGAAGGAGAGAGTGACAGAGAGAGAGAGAGAGAGAGAGAGAGAGAGAGAGAGAGAGAATTGGTTGATCCATCTCAATGTCCTTGGCATTCTCCTCTTTCTTTCTCACTAAACTGCAGGTGAGAGTAGCAGCAAATGTTTATAAACATTACTGGGGATTTAACCAGCAGCTGCAGCCACCACTACAACCACTACCACACCACCACAACCACCACCTACACCGATAACACGATTAAGGTTACAGCAAGGTTTTACTCCAAATCAATTATTCACGTGTTGTTGTTGTTGCTTAGCCCCGGGTCAACCACAAACCAGCAGAACTGTGATTAAGGGTATTCCATTAGTGACCAATGTATCTGTAATCTAGAATTATACGTATATAATTAAGTAGTGGGGTCAATTGCTTCAACTAACAATTTTTTCAAGGTAGTGCTCCAGCATGGCCACAACCTAATGGCTAAAACAAATAAAAGACAAAAGATTATCTATCTATCTATCTATCTATATACTTTTCTACTCTAGGCACAAGGCCCAAAATTTTTGGAGAGGAGGCCAGTCAATTAGATTGACCCCAGTACACAACTGGTACTTAATTTATAGACCCTGAAAGGATGAAGAGCAAAGTTGACCGTGGCGGAGTTTGAACTCAGGACATAGAGACAGGCGAAATACTGCCTAGCATCTCGCCCGGTGTGCTAATGGTTCTACCAGCTTGCAGCCTTATCTATCTGTCTACGAGGGTGAGTCAAGAAGTAATGCCATTTTGTTTAGGACAGGTATAATTACCAACACAGGAATAATGTTTGCCTCTCAAACCCTCTTTCCTGGAGATGATAGTCTGAAGGCGCTAAATTATTCCAGTGAAGTGGAAGTGAAAACTGTAGTGAAGAAATGGCTCAAAGAACAGTCAACAGAATTTTACGGGGCAGGGATACATGCTCTCATTTGAAGGTGGAACATTGCTATTGAGAGAAACGGTGACTATGTTGAGAAGTAGGGATGTGATCCACAGAGGACCAGCTTCATTTTAATGTATGATACATGTTCCTGTGCTGGTAATTATACCTGTCCTAAAGAAAATGGCATTACTTTTTGACTCACCCTCGTATTTATCTCTCTGTCAGTCTGTCTATCTATCTATACACACACACGAGTGATTGGACAAATGAAAGAAAGCGTACTCAACACATTTATAGGGAGTTACATGTACTGTTCAAAATAGGACATAGTTGAAAGACATTAAGGAGTCATTTGAGGGGAACTTTGCTGCCATTTCTAGCAGATTGAATGATTGTGTAGAATCCTGCATTGCTGAACTTGTTATTTTAAACGTTTGTTTTTAAGAGCAACCTAATATAGAATTTCCACCAAAAGAAACAGTTTTAAGGATCCTGTTTAATTTTTAACCTAAGTACAAGGGTTTAAGGCCTGTTTAATTTTCAGTGCTTCAATTCACTAGATATGTGGGAGTGGATGGGGGGGGGGGGGAATGGCAATGTTGGTTGCCAGGGGTTACAGAGGCTCACAACTGTTCATATGACAAGGTGTGTGAAGTTAAAGGTCAGTGGTAGGATTGTATCTTGGCAACTGAGTGGAGGACGGGAGGGGACTCACATCTGTGTGTTTGTGAGTGTAAAGGGATTAGCAAAGAAAATCCTGTTGTTGTTATAGTTGTACATAGCAGTCATTCCTGCAGCAATCTGTAATTAGAACTAGTAAAGTAGTAAAAAGTAAGTCTCCTGCACCTCACTGTCTTGAGTCCCTTGGACTCATAGAGACCCTAAGCATTTAAAACATTTTGGTGCCCCCATCAAAATCAAATCAAACCACAATCAAATGGAAATTGTAGTTGTGGCTGATGCCAGTGCTGCCTGACTGGGTCCCATGCTGGTGGCATGCAATAATGATTAATCCAGCGCTGCCTAGGATTCATAGGGCTGGTTACTTAGTTTTCATGGGGTTTAAATGACTGAGATCACGACATTGCTCCTGATCAGGATGCCAGTTCATTGTAGGGTTACTCATTTACAGCTGAGAAAACTGGAGTGATGTGAAACAAAGTGTTTCGCTCAAGAACACGATGCACCGCCTGGTCTGGGAATCAAGACCACAATCTTCTGTGGCCTAATGGTTAGTGCAACACCCTAACCATTAGATCACATGCCTCTACAATTCAGACTAGAGATTGGATCAAATGACAAGAACAGCAAACAGGCATTATTGGCAGACAGTGATCTGAGACTAAACCACTTTGCTCTGATACTTTGTCACTAGACACTAAGGCCAAACGATTGTGAAATGTGGTTTGACATTGAACTACATTGATCTGGTACCTATCTGTTACTGACACCAGGGTTGACTGTTTGGTGAACTAAAGCCTGAGATTGTATCATATTGATCTGGTACCCATCAGATACCCAAGCTTACTGATTGGTGAATGTTGTCTGAGAGTAAACAACATTGATCTGTTGAACAGGTATTGTTATTGGCATTTAATACCTGTTACTAAAGATATAGATCTAGTACCTGTTACTAAACAGCTTGATTGACTGTGGTCTGAGACTGAACTATATTGATCTGGTACCTATTACTAGCAGCTAGGTGGACTAGTCTGAGATTGGACCACAATGGTCTCTTCCATTATTAAATTCTCCACTCCCTCTACTCTTATCTGTCCTGAATCTGGGTTCAAATTTACTGCAGCCATTTCATTGCGTCTTTGAATCCCAGTCTGTGTTGCAGAGAGGGGGGGGGGGGAGACACAGCAATGGGTTGCAGAAAAAGAATTGGGAAGCGTCATAATAGTGGATTACTAAAATGGCTTAATGGTCAGTGGCACAATACTAACACAATGGGCAAGAACACATTAGTGGCTTAATGGCCAGTGGTTTACTGGTATTAAGTTAGAAACCACCACCACCACCACCACGGGAACATCTACACAGTTACCAAACATGCTAGAAATGGAAGCCAAATCTCCCTCAAACCACACACTTTTTGTCTTGTAAAAGAAGTGGCAGATTAGCACAGGAGATAATGTGGTCCTAGTAGATGTAAATAAAAGGCTGGGATATTTGATCATGCTTGCTTCATTACGGCTGACCTGACGCTTAATTAAAACTACTACTACCACCACCACTACTACTGCTGCTGCTGCTACTACAGATACCAAAATAAGACACACTAAGAAAATAAATTCAGATGCAAACACTTGTGTAATCTGGAACGTGTGTGTGTGTGTTCACGATGTGTCTGTGTGAATGTGTGAATGTGTGAAAATCAAATAGTAGAATCCAGGGAGAAATGCGTGGGTCGGAGAAAAACCAAGAACACAAAGTTGTTCCTTGTTCTGTCTTCTGCAAACACTCCACCACTGTGACTGACGTTGTCGCCACCACCACCACCACCATCATCATCATCATCATCGTTGTCGTCATCATCACCACACTTTCCATTGACACCACCACCACCACCATTGACACACATACTTCCAACTAACATCGCACCCCACATCTTCCCCACCACCACACCTCTGTGCACACATCCTTCCTGTTAATCCATTCCCCACTGCCATTCCATCAAAAGGTAAAAAGAGTGAATTGATTAAAAAAAAGATAGACTTCAGAAGAAGTTCCACACTTCAAAACTCCCCACATGAGTTATATATCAGTTCATGCCAGTACCTCAAAGGGGCTGCAAGACCTCCCCCACCCCTCAGCAGTCACAATAATCACCAATCCACAGAGGTAAGAGCAGCATCAAACAACCATCGCCACCACCACTACCTATACCATCATTGCTGCTGCTGCCGACAGGTTGTACCTTGCAACCCAGAGAAAAGGATCACTAACAAGAGGCGGAGGGGGAAGGGGTTGGCAGTTCAAAGTAAATTTTATGACGAAAAGCAAAGTGTGTGTGTGTATGTTTTATGTGTGTGTAAAAGATACGCAGAAACACATATCTATCTATCTATCAATCTGTCTCTCTCTCTCTCTCTCTCTCTCTCTCTCTCTCTCTCTATATATATATATATATATATATATATATATATATATATATATATACGGTTTAGATATAGATTCAAGGCTTGAATACGGTACTTATGCGAAGGCACCCGAATATCGCATCCCAAAAGGATGGGTGATTAAAATCAAACAATAAGCAACACGGATTTCAAAAGTGATTGCAGTACGCACGTTTCATGCTACTTCAATTTATTTAAGTAATGCGAGCATTACCTTAAATGCAATGTGAAGAGCAATCTTCAGCTGCACGAAAATGCAGAAAAAAAGACATATTATAAATGTGGCAACATATCAAATCCAAGTGGGAGAGAGCATACATAAAAATCCAAATGTGAGGAAGAATATATAAGTCCATCTTGACATAGCGGAGTCTATCAGGCTAGTGTATATATATATATATATACACACCAATGTTTGTGTGTATGTGGTAGGTAGCTTGTTTACCAGCTTCATGGTTCCGGGTTCAGTCCCATTGCGTGGCACTTTGGGCAAGTGTCTTCTACTACAGGCCTTGTGATTGGATTTGGTAGACAGAAACTGAAAGAAGCCTGTTGTATATATGTATATGTATATATGTGTGTGTATATGTTTGTGTGTCTGTGTTTGTCACCCCCAACATCACTTGACAACCAATGGTGGTGTGTTTACGTCCCCATAACTTAGCGGTTCGGCAAAAAGAGACCGATAGAATAAGTACTAGGCTTACAAAGAATAAGTCCTGGGGTCGTTTTGCTCGACCGCTAAGTTACGGGGATGTAAACCAACAATATCGGTTGTCAAGCGATGGTAGCGGGTGGACAAAAACAGACAGAAATACATATATATATATATATATATATATATATATATATATATATATATATATATACAACGGGCTTCTTTCAGTTTCCGTCTATCAAATCCACTCACAAGGCTTTGGTCGGCCTGAGGCTATATGTAGGAGACACTTGCCCAAGGTGCCATGCAGTGGGACTGAACCCGGAACCATGTGGTTGGGAAGCAAGCTTCTTACCACACAGTCACTCCTGAGCACACATACACACACACACACACACACACATATATATATACACACACACACCTACCTACTCACATGCAATCATCCAAAATATGAAGTAAATATTCAGCAGGTGAGGAAGGGATTGTGGTAGAGAGGCGGCCGTTTTACACTGTGCGTGTAGAGTGGAGCGATTATAAGCTGGATAGAATGGATGAGAGACCAGTTGATATATGCATGTGTGTGCACGTGTGTGTACGTGTGTATGTGTGCAGTTGTATATACTCTCACGCAAATATAAAATGAGTACATATATACTGAATAATGATTAAGATAGTGCAATAAATAGATATTTCTAAATAACCTTGTAGATGAATACAAAACAAGAAATGAAAACACACAAATAACGCACACACTAATATCTATGTATACAAACACACACACACAAAGTAATTTGCATATTTTTCTATGTATACATTTATATATGCTTTATAACATAGACGTACAGAGAGCTGTGTGTGTGTGTGTGTGTGTGAATGTGCAGACAGGATGATAGAATGTATGTTATCAAAAAAAAACAAACGTATAATGAAGCTGATTATAAAAGATTTCCGGACATACACTGCTGTGCTGATGATGATGATGGTGGTGACGGTGGTGGTGAGCCTGATGAAGTTGATGATGACGATGATAATGATGACGATGTTGATGGTGGTGGTGGTGGTGATGACAGTGATTAAATTAGAATAAAAGTCTTCGTTTCGACTGAGTAAAAAAGCGAGCAAAGTCAGTCTGTCAAAATAGGTATGTGTGTGTGTGTGTGTGGTGTGTGTGTGCGTGTGTGTGTGTATGCATATTTGTGTATGCGTGTGTGTGCGTGCATGCGTGTAAACACAAAATAAATACATACAAATTTTCTCGAATTTGGTACTTAAAAAGTTAGAATTGGTTCACATTCTCTAAGGATAAATGGATTGATACACGCCCTTGCACACATACATACACATAAGCGTGCATGTACATACAAATAACACACATGCACGTACATAACACACACACATACATATATACATACACACACATATACGTGCCTCTTAAACTGTATTTCCGACACAGATGAATTCATGAGAAGAAGATCTATTAGAGAGAGAATTTTATCGATAAATCTTTTTATAGCTCTGTTTACAACATGGTATGTGAGATTAGGTAACTATAAAGAGACTTGTCTAAGCTTTCAGACTGACTGGCCTTACAAATTGTTACTGCAGACACCCCACCCCTCACACACACTGCGTCTATGCATGTGTGTGAATACTAGGTTATTGTGAGTCAATCTGCATACACAGACACACACAAACACACGCCACACTTATTTATATATATATATATATACATATATTTGTTTATATCATGCATCTGTGGACAGTAGCATTGTGGGATATGTTTGCAACAGGCCAATTGCCGGTCCACTACATTCCCTACGATTAGAACAACAAGAAATGTTTGTAAACTCATTCTGTGAAAGCCTGTGTCGTTGTTGGCTCAGATAGCTTTTGTGACAACCACTGGAAGTTTTGTTCTACATTCTGATAGTCATCGTTCTATAGAGGGTTAGTAGAGGCCAAAACTGACGACATTCTGGGGGGAAACCATGGGCTTTGATGATAGCCAGCTTGCTGGTTTGTTCCAAAGGATAACTTTCAAAAGTCACTGGCTTGGCAGTGTTACCAAGGAGCCTTACCAATTTGAGACAAACTCGCCAGGCATGGATCTTCATGCCAGCCCACGTGCCCAAGAAAGTGGTATACGTGTTGAGAGTGGATATATCTACTTAAGGAATGCCAAAGGTTCTGAAAAGGTCTAGTGGTGGACCATTTTATTTATTATAAATTTGTAAAAATACCATTTATCGTTCGTTGACTTATTCTTTGTAAGCCTAGTACTTATTCTATCGGGGTCTTTTGCCGAACCGCTAAGTTACGGGGACGTAAACACACCAGCATCGGTTGTCAAGCGATGTTGGGGGGGGGGGCTCAAACACAGACATATAAACATATACACACACATACATATATGCCCAAGGTGCCACACAGTGGGATTGAACCCAGAACCATGTGGTTGGTAAGCAAGCTATTTACCACACAGCCACTCCTGCAGGGAAAGGTATATCAAAAAGTTAGAAATATAGGTGAAAGTGGTGGTAGTAGTAGTAGTAGTAGTAGTAGTAGATTTCTAGTGAGGTTATTGTCAAAGCAGTTCAATAGTCAGAAGCATTCTGTAAAT
The DNA here is from genome assembly GCF_046866305.1 of Octopus bimaculoides. Lineage (NCBI taxonomy): Eukaryota > Metazoa > Mollusca > Cephalopoda > Octopoda > Octopodidae > Octopus > Octopus bimaculoides. The sequence goes on along the minus strand of NC_142936.1, from coordinate 86,171,483 downwards.
CTCAAACTGATATTAAAACCAAGACTGGATAAAATATTTAGTGTAGAGTCAATATTTCTGTAAATAATGAATTATCGACTCTTCATACATATATAATGTATCTGAGAACTTTGCTGAGTTGTGGCCAACTAGATATCAGTTTAAGATTTATAGTGTATATGCATGTGCGTATGTATATGTGTATATATATATATATATATATATATATATATATATATATATATATGTATGTGTGTGTGTGTGTATACATATACATACGTATATATGTATATACATATACATATATGTATATATGTATATATATATATATATACATATATAGATATGTATATATGTATACATATACACATATATATGTGTGTGTAGGTACGCACACACACATAATTTTTGCTACCCTTTATTAATTATATATATGTATATATATAGGTTGAGCCATTCTCGTGCTACTCTGAGTTTCATCCATAGGTGCACAAGACCTAGAGGCAAGTTATGACTGGAAATCGATGGGGTTTGCATATTTATGTATAGTTTTCTCGTCACAGAGTGTGGTAATGGAAAGAAAATACGATAAAAAAGGAAAATAAAAAGGAAGAAAAAGAGAAAATAGGGAAAAGAAAGGAGAGTAATAGAAAAAAACCGAAAAGAAAATATGAAGAAAAAATCTCTGGGATTGAGCACTCTTTTTCTGATAATTAACACTAAACGTATACACACACACATACATACATATATCTGTATGTATATATATATATATATATATATATATATATATATATATATATATATATATATATATACATACATTCTGTTTATGAGAATATGTGAGTGGTATGTACAAGTCAGCTATGAGTGTGTGTGTGTGTGGGGGGGGGGGGGGAGGGGTACAGTGGCATACTGTGTGTTTGTATGAATGACAACTGATCTCTTATGAAGAAATGATAGGTGTGGTGGAGGTGGTGGTGGAGGTGGTGGTGGCGGTGATGATAGTCATGCTTACAGTTATCAGATGAGACAAAGATCCTGTGTTAGGTGTGGAAAATGTTTTGTTCCTTTGTCATATCATCATCATCATCATCATCGTTTAACGTCCGCTTTCCATGCTAGCATGGGTTGGACGATTTGACTGAGGACTGGTGAAACCGGATGGCAACACCAGCCTCCAATCTGATTTGGCAGATTTTCTACAGCTGGATGCCCTTCCTAATTCCAACCACTCAGAGAGTGTAGTGGGTGCTTTTACGTACCACTGGCACGAAGGCCAGTACTGGCAACGGCCACGCTCAAAATGGTGTATTTTACGTGCCGCCTGCACAGGAGCCAGTCCAGCGGCACTGGCACAATCTCGCTTGAATGTCTTTACACGTGCCAGGAAGGCGACACTGGGCACAAGTGCCACCATGATTTCGCTTTCCCCAACAGGTCTTCACAAGCTGAGTTTCGTGTCCAATGAAGGAGACGACGTTGGCATGGGTGCCAGTCATTGAATTTAGTTTGATTTCGATTCCGATTTCACTTGCCTCAACAGGTCTTCGCAAGTGGAGTTTTGTGTCCAATGAAGAAAGGTATGCATAAGTGGGCTGGCTACACACCTGGCAGAGGCCTTAGATTTAGGTCTCACTTGGCTTGCTAGGTCTTCTCAAGCACAACGTATTTTCAAAGGTCTTGGTCAGAAGTCATTGCCTCAGTGAGGCCCAATGTTCGAAGGTCGTGCCGCTTTCTGGGCCTACCTCTTCCACAGGTTCCTTCAACTGCTAGGGTGTGGCACTTTTTCACACAGCTATCGTCATCCATTCTCGCCACATGTCCATACCAGCACAATCGTCTCTCTTGCACACCACAACTGATGCTTCTGAGGTTCAACTTTTCTCTCAAGGTATCTGTTTTTAATTTTTTGGATCAAAAAAATTTTGTTTTGTTTGAATTTTTCAAGTTATTTTCTTTTTTTAATCAGAGTTTAAAATACGGAGAGTCCAAATTTTTGGCTTAAATCTCAGCAATGGACCATTAAATGAGTCAGGAGAACAATATTGAAAAACAGCAATACCTCAGAGTGACAAAGAAATGAAAATGGTATCAGGTGGTCGTGAGATGTGCTAAAAATAACAGCTAAATAACCCAATCATATGAAGCCTCATGTGTAGGACATAAATTGGCAAAGTTTTGCTGAAAATTCCCAAAAAATTAAAAAGTTTCGAGTGGTTATACGGGGTGCTCAAAGCAGGTATTGTTTTCAGTTGTATTTGTCCATACATACATACATACATAAATACATATATACATACATACATACATACATATATAC
>NC_142936.1:86148976-86166476 GCF_046866305.1 Octopus bimaculoides | reverse complement strand
AAAAAATTAAGATATTTTGTGTATTGTAGAAGTATAACCAAATTTCAACAACAAAATGTTACGTGGATCCTAAAGGGTCATACAGACCCCAGTTGAGAACCACTAATTGAATGTGTCTTATACTGTCCCAAGACAGCGTTGTGTATAATTTGAAAGATATTTGACTGTTATTCCTAGCATGTTGAGCAACTTGTGTTGCACAGGGGTCAGCTACATGTGGCTTGTGGAGCACAAGGGACCCAATAGAGTATCTGTGGGCCTAGGACCTTTTTCTGAAAATTTAATGTATTTGTGGCCCCTTGACTAGCTGATGATTTCTGGAGTTTTGCACTTTGATTTTAATTTGTTTACATTAATACAGGCGTGGCTGTGTGGTAAGAAGTTTGCTTCCCAACCACATGGTTCCAGGTGCAGACCCATTGCATGGTATCTCAGGCAAAAAGAGTTTTTCTACTATAGCCCCAGGCTGACCAAAACCTTGTGAGTGGATTTGACAGACAGAAATTAAGCCTGTCATATATGTATGTATGTTTGTGTGTGTATGTGTGTGTCTTTATGTTGGTTTGTTTACATCCCCATAACTTAGTGGTTCAGCAAAAAGAGACCAGTAGGTAAGTAGCAGGAGTGGGGATGCGATTAGTGCAGCTAAACCCTGCAGGGTGGTGCCCCAACATGGCCACAATCCACTCATGAAAACAAGATTATAGATAAAATGAAAGAAAACATTGGATATAGAGGAATACAGGTTCTACTGCTTATGAACTTGGCCTTCACTCTGCTTCTCCCTCTCTCTCTTTCTCTCTCTCCCTTCTTTTCTGCCTGTGCAGGACCTTTTTACAGCTAAGTGGACTGGGCCAGTGCAAACTGAAGTGCAGTTTGTCTACACACACTAACTACAGTAGCAGCCTCTTAACGAGGTGTCTAAATATGGCACCCATCTAGGACATAACGACTGAAGAAGTTAATTGGATGTGAAAGATGTGTATGTATATATATATGCGTGTATTTGTGTGTGCGTGCTTAGAGAGTTGGTGCTGGTGAAGGAAGGCAAGGCTGTGCTATTTCTGTCTTTTTTAAAAATATAAATGAAATTGTCTAAGGAATGTTTTTTTTTTAATATTTTTGAAAGTTGCCATAGCAACATCATCATCAATCTGATTGATGATGTATATTCACTTATTGCTGGTTTTTAAAAAAAAAATTTCTATATTCTAACGAGCTACCTTACTACTCACTTTCTCTTAGCATTCTTATAATCTCTCTCTGTCTCTCTCTTACCGTCTCGTATGTCTCTATCTGTCTTTCTATTTCTTTTCATCTCTTTCTCTTCCCATCTCTTCTCTTATTTTCTCTATCTGTCTTCATCTCTCTTTCACACACTCTCACTCATTATTATAACTGTCCCCCCCCTCACACTCTCTATACTTCCTCTCTCCCCTCTTTCTCTCTCCTCTCTTTCTCTCTCCCCTCTTTCTCTCTCCCCCCTCTCTCCCTCTGTTGTCCACTATCAACAGCCAGTAATCTGACACAACATCCACGGTTCTCAGTTTGCATCCATCAAAAGAATCGAAACTGTTGTTTCCATAGCAACCTTCAGATTCTGGCAATTCCTGCAGACCACATCTTTTCTGTCTTATTTTGTTTTTAAGCTGTCTTCCTCCATTAATAGAACACAATAACAACAACAACAACAACAATAATAATAATAATTTCTGTTCTAAGCATTGTATGTGTGTAGGTGTGAATCCAGTGGATTATTAATCCCAGTATATGACTGGTATGTTATTTTATTCCCCATAGAAGGACAAAGGACCAAGTCTAAAGATTTGAAGTTTGAATTAAAGCGATGTAGGTTTTAGTTTCTTTTGTTCTGAGTTCAGATCCTGCAGAAATCAGTTTTTCCTTTCGTCTTTACTGGGTCAGTAAGTAAAATATGAGTGTAGGCTGGTGGAGTGGAGAAATAGAGTACCAGTGTGGAGTGATGGAGAAATAGAGTACAGTTGTGGAGTGATCGGGTGGGGAAATAGGGTATGAGTGTGGTGGTAGGAGAGTGGGGAAACAGAGTACAAGTGTGGAGTGGGAGAGTGGGGAAATAGAGTACAATACAGGGGTGACAGAGTGGAGAAATAGAGTACCAGTGTGGAGTGATGGGTAAGTAGAGTACAGGTGTGAAGAAATAGGGTATGAGTGTGGTGGTTGGAGAATGGAAAAACAGAGTACAAGTGTGGAGTGGGGAAATAGAGTACAATATGGGGGTGACAGAGTGGAGAAATAGAGTACCAATGTGTGGTGAGAAGACCAAGAAATAGAGTACGAGTGTATGGGAGTCGAGGCGAGAAACAGAGTACAAGTGTAGGGTGATCTAGTGGATAAATAGAGTACAAGGGTGATCTAGTGCAGAGCAGAGCAGTTTCTCCATTTCCCTGCCCTACATCATAAAAAATACCTTGTTGTATTAATTCCAGTACTTTGAGCTCAAATTTTGTTGTTGTCTACATGGGTAGAGGAAGAGGTAGACTTAATCTTAAGATACCCCCCCCCCCCATTGGGTAACTTCAGTAAAGATCCAGAGTGGGACTCCAGTTTCAGGTGGCCTTCTTCCCTCACCTTTCAACAAGTGTCAGATACCCTGTGAAAGGATATAGGCACTGCCGTTTCCTCCTGTGGTATATACTTAGAGCAGCAGCAGTAGTAGTAGTAGTAGTAGCAGCAGCAGCATTCTTGGCACAGCATGGATGTCTCCACCTCTATAAGATTTCAACTCAGAGCCTCACCTGTCATCTTAAGCATCTCAGTTATTATAGTGATGTTGGTGATGATGACAACAATGATGATAGTAATGAGTGTTTCAAATTTTGGCACAAAGCCAGCAATTTTAAAAGAGGAAGTTAATTACGTCCACCTCAACACTTGACTAATACTTGTTTTATTAACCTCAAAAGAATGAAAATCAAAGTCAACAGTGTAGTGGACTGGAGCAACGCATGAAATGAAGCGGCTTGCTCAAGGATACAATGCACTTCCCAGTCTAGGAATCGAAACCACAGTTTTGCAGTCATGAGTGTAACACTCTAACCACCAGGCCACATGCCTTTTCATACACACACGTACGCACACATACACTCACACACACACACACACACATATATGTGGTGACCTCGTTTGTCATTCCATCATGTGGTGATGGAAGAGTGGTGACGTGTGCAGACCTTAACAGTTGGAAGTATGCAGTAAGTTAGAAATGTCGTCTGTCACCTGTGCTTCAATAGTCACTTGAGAGGTCATGGATGGACAGTCAGAAATGCCATTGACTACAAGGAAGCACACAAAGACAACAATCACCTACCTGTAGAGATGGGTCAATCACCACATATACATACATATATCATCATCATCATGCATACATACATACATTACATTATATATGTATATATCATCATCATCATCGTTTAACATCCGCTTTCCATGCTAGCATGGGTTGGACGATTTGACTGAGGACTGGCGAACCAGATGGCTGCACCAGGCTCCAATTTGATTTGGCAGAGTTTCTACAGCTGGATGCCCTTCTTAACGTCAACCACTCCGAGAGTGTAGTGGGTGCTTTTTACGTGCCACCGGCACGAAGGCCAGTCTGGCGGTACTGGCAACAGCCACGCTCAAATGGTGTTTTTTATGTGCCACTTGCACAGGAGTCAGTCCAATGTTTTATTCACATGCTACCGGCACAAGTGCCAGTAAGGCAAAGCTGGAAACGATCGCGCTCAAATGGTGCTTTTTACATGCCACCGGCACGGAAGCGAGAACGCTGCTCTGGCACTGGTCCCACTCGGATGGTGCTGATAGCACTCCTCTGGCACGGGTGCCGGTCTTCAAATTTGGTTCAGTTTCAATCTCACTTGCCCCAACAGGTCTTCACAAGCTGAGTTTAGTGTCCACTGTATATATATATATATATATATATATATCTGTACGTATGTATGTATTGGACAAGATTACCAGCATTACCATCAACACTACACCCCATCTTTACTACCAGATCTACCACTATCAAAACCACCACTCAACACCATATACACCAACATCAGCACCACCGTCACCACCGCCTCCACTGTATGAATGCTTAAGAGTATTCTGTAATCCTACTGTAGGTATAATAGTTACCCCCGTCAGACCAATCAGTTGGTATTCAACAGTACAGCCAGCCTCCTGATTAGGTTGGTCAGTGCACTGTAATGTTTGTGCGCGTGTGGGTGCATATATTGTTTGTATGTATATGCACGTCTTGTGTGTGTGCACGGATGTTTTTGTTGTGCTGTTTATTTCTGTTGGTATTTGTGTGTATTTCATTGTAGTGTGTGTGTGTGTTTGTGTGTGTGTGGTTTTATCTGTCTTAGTTTGTATGTGTCCTTTATAGTAGGATGCAAGTAGTACCTATCTGTGCTATGTGTTTGCGTGTGCGTGAGTTAGTGTGTATGCGTCTCTTTTGAAATCATATCTCTGTGTACGTTTGAAAGATGTGGTCGCACGAGTGTATGTATATGCGTATGTGTATCCACATATCTGTTTGTGTGTGTGTGCATTTGTATATGCATATGTGTATTCACATATCTGTGTGTGTGTGCATTTGTATATGTGTATGTGTATTCACATATCTGTGTGTATGTGCATTTGTATATGCGTATGTGTATTCACATATCTGTGTGTGTGTGCATGCACACATATACAGGTCCGGTCATCACTTTATGTTCTATCAGCAACAGTGTGTAAACAAACACACTTCTATTGTGTATGTGTGTATACATTACACACGCGTGTTCAATCAGTATCTATACTCTATTTGTAACAATGTATGTCATAACAATATATATAACAATTGTGTATAGATGTGTGTGTATATGCATATATATATACATGCACATACACACACACACATATATGTGATCAGTTGTTTTTTCACATTTATCCAAAATACAAGCCAAACACGACACACACACACACACACATACATACACACATCTTCTCCGCCCCCCCCCCCGCCTCGTACACTACTTCACCTAACAGCCTCCACCCCGACACCTCACCAAACCATTCTTGGAAATGTTCCAAGTTGTATTTTCATTACTTTCAATGGTTTCCACTTATATGCTCCTGTCTGTGTGTCCGGCAGGCTTGTGTACGTCCAAGCAGCCACTATATAAGTATGTATGTGTGTGTGTTTGCCTGTGTCTTGCTATATGTGTATGAGTGTTTGCAGGCTTGCATGTGTCTGCGTGTATATGTGTGTGTGTATGCGTATATACAAATACTGAAACCTCTCCAATATTCATTCAGAAGACGTGTGTACGTGTATGTGTATTTGCCTTTGTGTATGTATATTTGCATATCTGTGTGTGTGTGTGTGTGTGTGTGAGTGTGTGTTCACTTCTCTTCTCCCTTCCTCTCTTCATTTTTAAAAACTCATTACAGCCTCAACTGACCAAAATATAATGGACAAGAACTAATTGATGTCCAAGTTGCTTTATCAGACCACTCTCCCTGCTCCTCCTCTCCTCTCTCATTCTCTTACCCTCTCTTTCTCTCTCGCCCCTCCCACCTCAGTCTTTCACCTAATACACGCTAACTTCTCTCCCCCCCCTCTCTCTCTCTTTTGAACCCACTGACCAAGTTAAGCACAAGGCCAACAACACTTGCACGGAGCAAGTTATGTCATGTAATCAGCGTCCTTGAGACGGCTGACACTTCCAGCTTGCAGTGTCCTTCCTGCCTAATACCTTTCCCTGTTCTTCTACCCCAGTGGTCCTCAATCAGGGTCTCTGTGACCCTTGTGGGGATCCATACAAGATTTTGTCATTACAATTTATGTGCAACGAACTGGTTTATACGTCTACATTATATTTTAACAATTATTTTACCCATTTCCTAATAATAGGCACAGTAGAGGCTGTGTGGTAAGTAGCTTGCTTACCAACCACATGGTTCCGAGTTCAGTCCCACTACGTGGCACCTTGGGCAACTGTCTTCTACTATAGCCACAGGTCAACCAATGCCTTGTGAGTGGATTTTGGTTGATGGAAACTTAAAGAAGCCCGTTTTATATATATATATATATATATATATATATATATATATATATATATATATATCATTTTGTTTAAAAGAGTTCCAACACTGTCTGTTTTTTATGTTTTATTTATATTCCTGCAGAACTAATGTGGGGTATAGAATATGGAATATACAATATATAATATAATATACAATATACAATATAAAATAAAATAAAATAAAAATGGATGGCACCATGAAAGAAAGTATTGAATGTAGATGAAATATTGAGTGTTCAATATAAAGGATCAAATGTATAAATATATATATATAAATATATATAAATATATAAAGGCGACTCGAGTTTCAGGGCTATTTCCCTTCGTCATGGCCGGTATGACAGACTTATAGTCTGTCATACCGGCCATGACGAAGGGAAATAGCCCTGAAACTCGAGTCGCCTTTATATATTTATATATATATATTTATACATTTGATCCTTTATATAAAGACAACAATCACCTACCTGTAGAGATGGGTCAATCACCACATATACATACATATATATCATCATCATACATACATACATACATTACATTATATATGTATATATCATCATCATCATCGTTTAACATCCGCTTTCCATGCTAGCATGGGTTGGACGATTTGACTGAGGACTGGCAAACCAGATGGTTGCACCAGGCTCCAATTTGATTTGGCAGAGATTCTACAGCTGGATGCCTTTCCTAATGCCAACCACTCAGAGAGTGTAGTGGGTGCTTTTACGTGTCACCGGCACGAAGGCCAGTCAGGCGGTACTGGCAACGGCCACGCTCAAAATGGTGCATTTCATGTGCCACCCGCACAAAAAAAAAAAAAAAAAAACATGAGCCAGTCCAGGGGAACCAGCAACGATCTCGCTCGAAAATCCTACAACGGCCCCGCACAAGAGCCAGTCCAGGGGTACTGGCAACGGTCTCGCTCGAAAGATTTCATGTGTCGCCCGCACATGAGCCAGTCCAGGGGAACCAATATATATATATGTATATATGTGTGTGTATATATATATATATGTGTGTGTGTGTGTGTGTGTGTGTGTGTGTGTGTGTGTGTGTGTGTATATATATATATATATATATATATATATATATATATAATGGGCTTCTTTTAATTTCCATCTGCTAAATGCACTCAAATGGCTTTCTTAGTGGTATTTAGTGCAAATGTGCCCTTCTTTCATTTAAGATGATTAGGTGTAATTTTGAGAAAGTGAGATTTTTTTTTTGCTGCTATGTCTAGCAAGTCAAGAAACTATGCAAAGGCTCTTCCTTCCCTTCCCCAACCACCACTACCAATAATCTGCTTATCTTCTAGCTGTCTGAAGGAAGGAAATGGCTGTAGTAAATAGCAGTAATATACCCGGGTCAATTCATTCAAGTGTATTTGCTGTGTCCATCAATGAGTCTGTGGTTCCTGTGACAATTTCAGTCGGTGGGGGGGGGGGGTGTTCATGAATGAAAATGTGTCGTCTTAGAAAACGTGGTAAACGCCATCAAGCAAAATGGCCAGGAGGTAGGAAGGAGGGCTCTAAGAGGAATTTCAGGAACGCTAATGGTGTCACGGCACCCTAGTGGGGTGACGGGTGGGGAGCGAATGGTGTGAATTACACTTTCTCACAGAAGCAGCAACAGCAGCAACAGTAGCAGCAGCAGTCTGTTGGCCACGCCTTTAGACACACAAGTCGCTCTGTGTGTGTGCACGAGTGTATGTGTGAGTGCGCGTCTGTGCCTTGTGCGTGCACACACCCTATATCAATGTCAATGCAACTTTCAAATAGTTGCATATAGTGATCCGAATGTCAGAAGGAGAAATAATAGTAATAATAATAATAATAATAATAATAATTCTTTCTACTAAAGGCGCAAGTCCTGAAATTGTAGGGGAGGGGACTAGTTGATTATATGAACCCCAGTGTTTTACTGGTACTTAATTTATTGACCCCCTGAAAGGATGAAAGGCAAACTCGACCTCAGCGAAATTTGAACTCAGAACGTGAAGACGGACGAAATGCTATTAAGCTTTTTGCTCGGCTTACTAATGATTCTGCCAGCTCACTGCTTTAATACTACTACTACTAATAATAATAATAATGATAATAATAATGGCTTCAAATTTTGCCACATGGGCAGCAATTTTGGGGTCGGGGTGGGGGTGGGGGATGGGTTGATTACATCAACCCCAGTGTTTTACTGGTGCTTACTTTATCAACCCTGAAAGGATGAAAGGCAAAGTCAACCTTGGCGGAATTTGAACTCAGAACATAAAGACAGACTAAATGCCGCTCTAACATTTCTGCCAGCTCACCACCATTGCAATAATAATAATAATACTACTAATAATAATGGTTTCAAATTTTGGCACAAGGCCAGCAATTTCGGGGATAGTGCAAAGTCGATTACATCAACCCCAGTGCTCAAATGATATTTATTTTATCGACCCCAAACGGATGAAAGTCTGCTTTAGTGGAATTTGAACTCAGACAGATTAATTGCCGCTAAGCATTTCGCCCAGTGTGCTAATGATTCTGCCAGCTCACTGCCTTGATAATAATGATTATGATAATACCAGTAATCCTTTCTATTATAAGAACAATTTGGGTGGAGGGGGGGCTAGTCAATTGGATCAGCCCCAGCACCAACCAAAGTCTCCTGAGTGGTTTTGGTATACACACATATGCCACTGTATAATCACACACACATGTACAACATCGTGTGTATATGCACACACACACACACACACACACACATACCTTGCCACACACCTCATTATACACACCCCACCCAACCAATCCACCTTGACATTAAATCACTAATTATCATAATTAGATCTGTTCATTTGATTCTCTTTATATATATATATATTTTTTTTACTTGTTTCAGTCATTGCACTATGGCCATGCTAGAGCACTGTCTTGGACAGTTTAGTTAAACAAATCAACCCCAGTACTATTTTGTTTCTTAAGCACTGGTACTTATTTTATTAGTCTCCTCTGCCAAACTGCTAAGTTTCAAAAACATAAACAAATAAACATCGGTTATCAAGTGATGGAGGAGGACAAACACACACATACACACATGCACATGTACACACAGCAGGCTTCCACACAGTTTCCATCTACCAAATGCCCTCACTCACAAAACATTGTCAGCCTAGGGCTATAGTAGAAGACACTTGCCCAGGGTGTCGCATGCTGTGAGATTGAACCCCAAACCATGAAACCATTTCCCCATGAATACACATGCTTACATGGAAGATTGGACATGGAGGACACCACATGCATGAGAGTGACACTTGTTTACAACTATCACGCTAAGTCTAGGCAAGGAGAGGATAATATTCACAAGAGCACACACATATACATACATGTATATGTGTGTGTGTGTGTGTGTGTGTGTGTTATCATCATTATCCAGTGTTTTAAGTTCAGGTTCTGTCCCCGTTAACAGGGGTGGCTGGATCTACCTCAGTGCCATAGCAACAGAGGTAGGCAGGTGCAGCCCACCCCAACCTATGGGCTGGCTGGCTGGTGCCCATCCTCCTTTGCTATCTTGAGGCTTTTTTGGAGCTGGATTTTCTACGGGGAGCATGCCCTTGCTTAGCCCCAACATCAGTTTCTAGACATGAGTGGTCCTGAGACCAAGGCCTCTACCATGATTTTTAAGAAATGTGGTGGAAAACTAGCTCAGGAAGGCAGGGACGCTACTCCCTGAGATTGCTCTCTCAAAAAGGAGATATTAGCATCTAAGTTCCCTTGTTTTATCCAGTGTATTGGTGAAGTACTAAAAAGATGTTAAGCTTCTCATCAATGCAAATGGATATATTATCATTTATATATAAGAAAAGAAAATAGGGAAATCAACAGATAGGCATCAATTTATTAACACACCTCCAATCCATTGAGATGTGATTCCTTTTTTATGTCGGTTTCTAACCCTGATGAAATGTTCAATTAACTATATTGAAAATGCATATTTAATTCAATTATTCATTTGTAATTTGAAATTAATTGAACATGGAAACAATTGTAGTTTATAAGAAACTGATGTTATTTGAAATTGGAGTTGTGTTAATAAACTGATGTCTATCTGTTGATTTCCCCATACACACACATATACCGTAAATCCTCGAGTATAATCCGCACTTTTTTCCCAAAATTTAAAGGTCAAAATTTCTAGTGCGTACTTTATACGAGGTTAAAAGTGAAAAATATTTTTGAAGCAAAATTTTCTATGTGATAAATATGTAAAGGCAATTTACTTAATATTTATTTTTCACTGACGTTATTACTGTTATTTCTTTATTTTCTGCAAACAAAGTGCACAAAAAAGCTACATGTTTGCATTAATAAAGGATGTTACCATATATATGTTTACAAACCAAGGACATTATATAGACTTCCTTGACTCAAGTTAGAGAAAGGGGTGCGTATTATACACAAGGTTTAGTTTTTCAGAGGTACAGCCCCCTAAAAAAACCCTGCGTATTATACTCAAGGGCGGTCTATACTTGAGGATTAACAGTATATATGATGGGCTTCTTTCAGTTTCTGCCTGTCGAGTCCACTCATAAAGCTTTGGTTGGCATGGGACTATAGTAGAAGACACCTGCCCAAACTGTCAGAGTGGAACTGAACCCAAGACCTTGCGGTTGCAAAGCAAGCTACTTACCACTCAGTTATGCCTCTACCTGCTTATATATCAATCCCATTCCACTTGATAGAACATCTATATCCTTGTGTGTGTATCTGCATTGATTATTTTTGCTACCTACCTGGGTGTGTATATGTGCATGTGTGTGTATGTATGTATATGTGTGTGTATGTGTATATATATATATATGTGTGTATATATATATATATACACACACACACACACACACACACACACACACACACACACACACACACACATACAGGGTAATTGCTCTTTAAATGAAAGTCAATACTTCCTGATGTGATGTGGTGCATACTTGAATGTGTGTTAAGGTATTTGGTTGTGTGTGTGTGTGTGTGTGTGTACATGGAGCTGTATGTGTCCTGTATGTCTATATCAGTCTCTATGTGTGTAACTGTTTTGTTTGTGTGTATGTGTGGCTGTGTTTCCAGATCCAGTTGTGTGTATGTGTGTGTTTGTACATTGTTTCGTTAATTGCTCTTTCTACAAATGCCGTATGCTGGTGTGTGTGTTCCTCTGTGTATTTGTTAATAGTTTCTACTGACTCCGTGTGTGTGTCTATGTATGTGCAGTTTCTACTTGTAATTCTATATTTCATAGCAGGTATGTTTGTTTGTGTGTGTGTGTGTGTGTATGAATATGTATGTATATATACACACACGTGCATACAATACACACACATGTGCGCAGGGTAGGAGACTGTGTGATACCTTTTTAACGGCACTAGTCCTGCTTTGTATATGTGTAAAGATGTGTGTGTATATATGTATGTATGTTCAGTGAAGCAGTTAACACCTGTCAGGTAACAGCTACCACTGCACTCTCTCTCTCTCTCTCTCCTCCATCATCCTGCAGTAATCTACTGTGATGAAGGTCAATGTCACTTGAAAACAGCACCTTGCTATTTATATAGCATTCATTTCCTTTTTCATCTCATCATCTTCAATATAAATCTCATTCACATACATACCCATACATGCCCACACTCACACACATACACATATCCATGCACTCAGTGTTTCATTCATGTTTTATACATAAACAAATGTATTTAAAATTCTGTTTGGAAGATTTATTGCCGTGTAGCACTAAATACCCTTGCACTGTGTACCATACATTTTGGCATATAACTCAACGTAGTATGTAGTATATAAACAATTTGTGTAAACAAACATCATCACTATCTTTCCAAAGTTGTCTTGGTGTAGAAGTCAGCCTGTCTTTGTTGGTCGTAAATTTTGCTCCAAAGAATTTTACTTGTTTTGTCGGAAAATACGGTTGTTGTTCCTCTTGATGTCCTGAGATTAAATGCTGTCAGAATGTGCTTAACCTTTCATCCATTCATGTAATGTTTATTGTCCATGTTGGCATGGGTTGGATAGTTTGACCAGAGCTGGAATGTAAAAAGCATCATCTGAATATAATTGATGCCAGTGCCCCCTACCCCTGATTAGCTCCCGTGCTGGAGACACATAAAAAGCACCTTCCAAATGCACTCAATGCCAGTGCCATGTAAAAAGCATCTTCCAAATGTGATCGATGCCAGTGCCCCCCCCTTCCCCGACGAGCTCCCATGTCGGTGGCACATAAAAAGCACCTTCAGAATGTGGTTGATGCTAGTGTTCTCGCCCAATGGTTCCCGTACCAGTGGCACGTAAAAAGCACCATCCAACCGTGGTCAGTACCAGTGCCCAGTTCCCTGACTGGCTCCCGTACCAGTGGCACCTAAAAAGCACCATCCGAACGTGGTTGATGTCAGTGCTGCCTGACTGGCTCCCATGCTGGTAGCATGTAAAAAAACACCCACTACACTCTTGGAGTGGTTGGCATTAGGAAGGGCATCCAGCTGTAGAAACTCTGCCAGATCAGATTGGAGCCTGGTGCAACCTACTGGCTTGCCAGTCCTCAGTCAAACCGTCCAACCCATGCCAGCATGGAAAGCTGACATTAACTGATGTTAATTATGATGACGATGAAGGTGACCAAGCTGGTAGAATCATTATCGCACCAAGCAAAATTTTTAACGGCATTTAATCTGTCTTAACATTCTGAGTTCAAATTCTGCCGAGGTCGACTCTACCTTTCATCCTTTTGGGGTCAATTAAATAAGTACCAGTGGGACACTGGGGTCGATTAAATAAGTACCAGTGGGACACTGGAGTGAATGCAATCAACTAGTCCCCTCCCCCAAATTTCAGGCCTTGTGCTTGTAGTAGAAAAGACTATTATTATTATTATTATTATTATTATTATTATTATTATTATTATTATTATTAAGGTGACTAGCTGGCAGAATGTCAAACAAAAGAATTAGCAGCACTTCTAACTCTTTAGATTTCTGAGTTCAAACCTTGCTGAGATTGAATTTGCTTTTCGTTCCACTGCGGTCAACACAGACAGAGTACAAGATGAGATTAGAGGTCGATGTAATTGACCGACACCCTCCTCCTAAAACGGTTGGCCTTGTGCCAAAATTAGGGGGAAAAAAAGATTACCATTTATTATTATTATTATTGTTATCATTGCTGCTACTACTACTACTACTACTGCCACTGTTATTAATGCACCTACCTACCTTCTACAGATTGCTTAATAATGCTGGGATGGTTCAAACTGTAACAATGTTGTGTGTTAGGGGATGAGGTGGAGGTAGGTCTTCACATCAGAAACCTGTTTATCATCTTTCTCCACAACCTGCATACCTCTACCTTTCGCCCCCCCACCCCACCATCTACAACCGCATCACCGTCTCCACCCCCTGCTGCTGCAGTAAGTCCATTGGCGGCGGTGCCAAGAGTGGAAGGGTCAGGTAGTGGATGCTTGGAGTTGATTTTGTTTTGTTTCGTTTGTTGTGTTTATTTTTCTAATGCTCAACCCACAAAAAAACATCATCATCATCATCATCATCGGCATCATCAGCAGCAGCAAGCAGTAACAGTAGCGGTATTATCTCTAGCATCAGCATTGTAATGATTTTTGTAAATCATCGTTACCAATTCGTCCTAATTATCATGCTTATTAACAGTGCAAACACCCTCCATCCCCAACACCGCCACCATCAGCACCACCACCACAGATATCATCACCATCACCTCCACAATTGCTGTCAATATCACTACCACCACCACCACCACCATCATCATCATCATCGCCGTCACACCACTACCATCGCTAACACCATGGTGACCACTATTGCCTCCGTTATCACTGCCACCAGCACCACCACTACCATCGTCACCACCATAACCACCACCATCACCACCACCACCACCACCACCACCATCACCACCACTATCACCATCACCACCACCATCACCACCATCATCACCACCATCACCACCACCATCACCACCACCATCACCACCACCACCACTATCACCACCACTACCACCATCACCACCACCACCACCATCACCACCACTACCATCATCACCACCATAACCACCACCACCATCACCACCACTATCACCATCACCACCACCACCACCATCACCACCACCATCACCACCACCACCACCATCATCACCACTACCACCATCACCACCACCACCACCATAACCACCACCACCATCGCCACCATCACTGCCACCATCACCACCACCACCATCACTGCCACCACCATCACCACCACCACTACCATCAACCCTGCCGCCACTATCACCAGCATCACGATGACCACCACCACCACCACCTTCATGATCTCTGTATATTCAAGTAAACCAGATTTGTGAGTTAGCAACTATGTGTTAATGTCTTCTACTGTTTGTATGATTATGTGTGCACGTGCATGTGTGTGTGTGTATGTGCATCTGTTGAGATCTTACTCAGTGTGTATACACACCTGACCTCTCCATCGCCACCTCCACCACCACCACCTCCTTGGCTTTCTATGTTGTTACGTGATGAGACCCTGCTGAGTGTATACACACATCTGGCCTTGTCCTCATTCTCCCCCGCCCCCATCACACATCCTCTGTCCTTCTTTATCTTCAAACTGTTACGGCCAGTAAACCATACATGCGTACTACAATGTGCCTCTACATATGTGTGTGAGGGTTTGTTTATACACACACACACACATACACATGCCATATACATGGATACAAACACACGCAATCTTCTATCTTTACGTGTTCCAATCATTAGACTGCAGTCATGCTAGATTTAGGTAAACAAGTTGAGCACGCTATTTATTCATTTATTTATTTTTTACAAGCCTGATACTTATTCTATCAGCCCCTTTTTGCCAAACTGCTAGGTTAGGGGCATGTAAACAAACCAACACTGGTTGTTGAATGGTGGGGTGACAAACATACACACACACACAATGTATGTATAACAGGTTTCTTTTCTGTTTACCAAATCCTCTCACAAGGGTTTGGTTGACCCAGGGCTATAAAAGAAGACACTTGCCCAAGGTGCTACACAGTGGAACTGAACCCTGAATTGTAGTTGGGAAGCAAATTTCTTACCACACAACTACACATGCACCTGTGTGTATATATATATATTATTTACATTTGACAGATACTTGTCCTCATCTTGTTTGTTGTTAACACAACATTTCATCTCATATACCCTCCAGCCTTCATCAGATGTCTTGGGGAAATTTCGAACCTGGGTTCTCATTTCTAAGGTATTTTTCGATGTTGTTGTTGTTGTTATTATTATTATTATTCAGGTCACTGCCTGGAATTGAACTCAGAATCTTGGGGTTAGTAGCCCACGCTCTTAACCACTACGCCATATGCCCGTGGGCATCTGTCAATTATAAATAACATAAATAATGTACATAAGTCTTCATCTCTTAAATATAGAACTGTATTATATATATATATATATATGTATATATATATATATATATATAATCATCATCATCTTCATTGTTTAATGTCCTCTTTCCATGCTGGCATGGGTTGGACAGTTTGACATGGAGCTGGCTAGCAGAGAGCTGTCCAAACTCCAAGTGTCTGTTGTGGCATGGATTTTACAGCTGGATGCCCTTCCTAACACCAACCACTTAACAGAGCATGCTGGGTGCTTTTCATGTGCCACCAGCACGGGTGCATTTACATAACAGTAGCACCTGAAAGGACAACCCTGCATGTGTGGAGGGCAGCAATTTTACTTTACTTAGCTCAACACATCTTACCAAGTACAGCAGATCACTAAATCTCCTGGTCCTTTATCATTTCCTCAGCAAAGCCCAGCAGCCGAAAATCCTTTCTCACCACTTTGTCCCACATCTTCCTGGGTCTTCCCCTTCCACAGGTACCCTCCACAATTAGAGCTCAGCACTTCTTTACACAGCTGCCCTCATCCATATGCATCACGTGACCAAACTAGCACAGTCTTCTCTCTTGCACACGACATCTGATGCCTCTAATACCCAGTTTTCCTCTTAAATCATTTACACTGTGATGCATGCACACTGCCATTACCCATCCAGCGGAACATACTAGCTTCGTATATATATTAGCTGAGGTGTTGGGTTGAATACTCTCCAGCTGTGCAATCAGATCTATTTCAGAGTTGATATGTGCTTCTTGGGCTAAAGGGTTTACTCTGTCTTGATTCAGTTTACCCAGCTCTCAGTAATAGGTACCTCATAAATGATGGTTCAGTCTTAGACCACAGTCCACAAATTTTATTCACCCAGATGTCAATAATAGGTACCAGGTCAACATAAATCAGCCTCAGGCCACAGACCAATCAGTCACCCAGATATCAGTCATAGGTACATGATCAATATACTTTAATCTAAAACCACAGTCTAATCAGTTCATTTAGTTGTCAATAAACTCCAGATCAATATAGTTTAGCTTCAGACCACAGTTTCCCAATCAGCTCACCTAGCTGTCAGTAATAGATCGATGTATGCAAATTTGTTATTTTGTGTTCCCCATCAATTGCAGCCAGTTGCTTACACAAAGAGGCTGTCTTTTCTTCTTCTTTTTGTCTCTTCTCCTTTTAACCCTAAAGAAAGATATTATTTGAAATGTTAGATATTCCACTTCCCATTGCAATTTTATTGTACTCTTTCTGTTGCTTTTTCCAATTAATTCAAGTCTTGTGAATGCAGATATCACCATTTCCCTTGTATTCCATTTTATCATTGTATGTGTGTGTGTTTATATCTATGTGTGTGTATGCATGTGTATGTCTATACATGAGTGCCTCTGTATGTGTGTGTATATACATGTATGTCTATGTATGTATATACGTGTGTGTAAATGCATATATGCACACACATACACACACACACACACATATATGAGTATATGTATAAGTATGGGTGTGTGTATTATATGTAAATGTATACATGTATGTGTGCGTGTGCACGCGTGCGCACACGTGTCCCACCCCCAGTGACCCCAGCAACACAGTGATATATTCCATGGTAGCCTCTGTTGTTTATTACCATTTAGAGCTGTCTCTGACCAAAACTGTCCCCTTACTCATCCCTTTTCACCCCTTCCCCTCTCATCACCCCGTCCATCTTCAGCTATTTTAATTCCACCAACGACTACCACCTTTTGCTCCCTCCTCCCACTATCACTTGCCAAACCAGTTTTTTCAAAAATCTGTTATTGTATTTGTTGCTGTAGCTGAGATTGTGTGTGTGTGTGTGTGTGTGTGTGTGTGTGTGTGTCTGTAGAAAAGTCATTAGGTAATGAATACTAAACTGGGCAGGTTTATTTACGCACCCCCACCCCCCACCCCTC
>NC_142936.1:86109735-86139735 GCF_046866305.1 Octopus bimaculoides | reverse complement strand
AAACACACACAGTGTCACAGTCTCCGTACACACCACCACCACCACCACCACCACCACAACTACTACCACCCCCCACAGATAAAATGAGTATAAACAACTAATCTCTAGTACCAGTAGTATTAATAGTAACTAGTGGTTTTAATTGCTAGTCTATAAACTTATTTATTGACCATGGTGGTGGTGATGCTTGTTAAAAAGATCCCATATCAGACCCCACGAGGTGAGCGGCAGCTGATGTTGAAAGATCCAAAACACCCAGAGACCCCAGAAACATTGCAGTGCACCCACAGACCTCACTAGGTGAGGGGGATCTGATTTTGAAAGTCCTGAAATACCCGGAGGCCCCAGAAACATCCCAGTGCACCCACAGACCCCACTAGGTGTGGGGGATCTGATTTTGAAAGACCTGAAATACCCGGAAGCCCCAGAAACATCCCAGTGCACCCACAGACCCCACTAAGTGAGGGGGATCTGATGATGAAAGACCCGAAACACCCTGAGACCCCCAGAAGTATCCCAGTGCACCTACAGGATGTATCTGAAACCAAAACTAGAACTAACTACTTGGGGAACTTTCAGGGAAAATGTTCAAATATTTTTCGAGTCCTTTATTGAGTCATTTACTCTCAGCAAGTAAAATATTCTTGAAATATACACAGAAGAAAACTATTCTCTTAATAGGTACTGGCATGGCTGTATTGTTAGAAGTTTGCTTCCCAACCACATTTGGCCTCTCACACCTACTCTACAAGGTCATTCTAAAAATAAGCAATCACATCATAGAAATCTAAAAGCGACGAGACAATACATTATTCTTTTCTACTCTAGGCACAAGGCCTGAAATTTTGGAGGAGGGGGGGGGGGGCAGTCGATTTGATCAAACCCAGTACGCAACTGGTACTTAATTTATCAACCCCCGAAAGGATGAAAGGCAAAGTCAACCATGGCGGATTTTGAACAAGACAATACATTATTTATTCAAAACAATGTAAATAAATGAAAATTACATCTGACAGAGTAATCTGAATGCTAAACGACCTGTATGCAATGCATTTTCTAGGTTCACACATTGCACGATACACCAAGAGGCATTTGTGATGGGGAAAAAATACTGAGAAGTAACAGCAATTATAGAAGATGTGGATGAAATTTATCACCTTCATTGAAAGCCATACACTGAATAGCAGTCTATTCACAAATCTGTCAGGATATAAGGTCTGAGTTGAGCAAACATTTACTGCAGACAGAAATGCAATGATTATCAGAGATGTGTATTGAGAGGACTAGTGGACTTAAATTATCAAGTAATGCTGTTTTTATCAGAAAAGGATGTACATCTTGAAGAATTCTTCCATGATAAGAACTGGCTTTGAAAATTATACTGTTTGTCTCGGATGTATTTGAGGTGTTTTATGAACTTAAAATATCTTCTCCAGTGGCAAGAGCTCAAACATTTTTACTTCAAAAAGTATAACTGAAATTGTTCATGAAAACATAAGCGTTTGGAAAGATGCCAGGACAAAATGATAAATTTGCAATATTTCCATGTGTTCTGATAATTTTGTCTGTGAAAATAATTTCATTTATAATTCAATTAAACAGTTCATAATTGAGCATTTTGGTATGAATGAAAAAGAAAAAGAAAAAAAAAACAGTTCTGCAAATATTTTGTAGCAGACATGGACAGCTGTAAATTAGATTTAGTTTAAATCTTATTCACATTATCAATGGAACAGGTGAATCATTTTTCCCTTTGAAGATTCAAGACAAATTTGTAAAGCCGTCATGCACTTCAAATTTCAAACTAAAATTTTTTTAATCTAAACTTCAATGCATCTTATTTTTTGGTTGAATATGAAACATAATTTCTGATATAATTTGGCATAGCATTAACTGTGGTTAAGAAGATTGCTTCCTAATCACATGGTTCTAGGTTTAGTCCCACTGTATTGCACCTTGGGTAAGTATCCTCTACTATAGCCTCGGGCTGACCAAAGCCTTGTGAATGGATTTGGTAGACAGAAACTGAAAGAAGCCTGTTATATATATATATATATATATATATATATATATATATGTACATATTGGTGTGTGTGTTTGTCCCCCCACCATCACTTGACAACTGATGTTGGTGTGTTTACGTCCCTTGTAACTTAGCGGTTCAGCAAAAAGGTCTGATAGAATAAGTACTAGGCTTACGAAGAATAAGTCCTGGGGTCAATTTGTTCGACTAAAGGTGGTGCCCCAGTATGGCCACAGTCAAATGACTGAAACAAGTAAAAGAATAAAAGAATATACACACCTGCACACAAGTATGTATATACTATAGCTCTGGGCTGACCAAATCTTTGCAAGAGGATTTAGCAAAGAGCAACTGAAAGAATCCAGTTACTCACACACACACACACACACACACACACGTTGTTAGATAACTGATGAGTGAACAGCAATTTCTTGCTGGATAACCACACAGGTGACTTGTTCATGTTGATCAAATGCTTGTGTTTACATAAGTTCAGTCTCTCCATCAAATTGACATTACTTGTACAGGTGCCACATGTCAGATGTCAAAATGATTGCAGAGCAACATGAAATGAATTATTTTGCCCAAGAACCACGTGAGAGGCTCCCCATGCCAGTGGCACATAAAAAGCACCATCCATAGTTGATACCAGCCCCCCCCCCCCCAATCCCCCAAACTGGCTCCTGTGCTGGTAGCATGTAAAAAGCACCCGCTACACTCTCAGAGTGGTTGGCATTAGGAAGGGCATCCAGCTGTAGGGACATTGCCAGATCAGATTGGAGCCTGGTGTGGCCTCCAGTCAAATCATCCAACCCATGCCAGCATGGAAAATGGACGTTAAATGATGATGATGATGAATGGATTCAACCAACTGCTTTTCTTAACGCAATAATACAGGCTCTTCAGTGTAATGAGCCTCTATTGAATAAGTATCAGTCATATACTGGGGTTAGAGTGCTTGATATAACCAGAGTGTGACATATTTTTGGCTTTGTGTTTGTGTAAGAAACCAGAGAGCAAATAAAAACAAAACCAGTTTAGAGAATCCAGCTACCACAATCGCAATTACACACAGACAACCACACACACACCTAGACACAGAACCTTAGTTACATAGATGATGATGATGTACATCCATCGTTGCTATTATGCAAAAGCAAAATTAAGCATTGAAAAAGGAACACATTTGGCCAAATTTGGACATACGACAGTTTAAAATAATAGCAACGATATGTATATATATATGTATATATATGTATATATACATATACATATATATTCTTTTATGTGTTTCAGTCACTTGACTGGTGCCATGCTGGAGCACCGCCTTTAGTCAAACAAATCAACCCCAGGACTTATTTTTTGTGAGCCTATTACTTATCTTATCAATCTCTTTTGTCGATCCACTAAGTTACGGGGATGTAAACACACCAACATCGGTGTGTGTATATGTTTTTGTGTCTGTGTTAGTCCCCTCTCATCATCGCTTGATAACCGATGTTGGTGTGTTTATATCCCCGTAACTTAGTGGTTCGACAAAAGAGACTGATAAGATAAATACTAGGCTCACAAAAAAAAGTCCTCGGGTTGATTTGTTCGACTAAAGGCGGTGCTCCAGCATGGCACCAGTCAAGTGACTGAAACACATAAAAGAATATATGTATATATATATATATATATATATATATATATATATATACACGACAGGCTTCTTTCAGTTTCCATCTACCAAATCCACTCAAGGCTTTGGTCAGCCTGAGGCTATAGCAGAAGACACTGGCCTAAGGTGGGCACGCAGTGGGACTGAACCCGGAATCAAGCTACTTACCACACAGCCATACCTCTGCGTATATATATATATATATATATATATATATATATATATATATATATATATATATATGTATGTATATATATGTATATATACTAAAACAAAAGAGTCAGGGTAGTCAGTATGACTAAAACATGAGAATTTAAACAGTTTCCCTCCTGAACAATTATAATTTTAGTTCACAAACAATAGCCTTCATTAACAGGTATGTAACTACATTCACACCTGTTCTACATAGACTATCTAATATTATTCATACATATTAAACTGACAAATATGTATGAATATAATTATATATGTCTATACACACACATGTATATATGTATGCATGTGACTACAAATCCATGTTTCCAAACGTGCTTTGCGGTAATGACGTTTGCTTCCCAACCACATGGTTCTGGGTTCAGTCCCACTACGAGCACCCTGGTGTGTAGACAAGAAACTGAAAGAAGCCCATTGTACGTGTGCATGTGTATTTATCTCCCCCACCACCACTTGACAACTGCTGTTTGTTTGTTTACATCCTCATAACTTAGCAGTTCAACAAAGGATATCGATAAAATATGCACCAAGATTAAAAAAACACAAAATAAGTATTAGGATTGATTTGTTCAAGTAAACCCGTTAAGGCGGTGCCCCAGAATGGTCACAGACTAGACTGAAACACGTAAAGGATGAAAGGATTTATAACGTCCAGGTATTTCTGATTTATGGGGTACATATCAAGACACCCCCATATCAATGAACAGTTATGAACACATTGTTACCAGGCACAGGAGTGGCTGTGTGGTAAGCAGCTTGCTTACCAACCACATGGTTCCAGGTTCAGTCCCACTGCGTGGCACCTTGGGCAAGTGTCTTCTACTATAGCCTCGGGCCAACCAAAGCCTTGTGAGTGGATTTGGTTGACGGAAACTGAAAGAAGCCTGTTGTATATATGTATATATATATATATATGTGTGTGTGTGTTTGTGTGTCTGTGTTTGTCCCCCCACCATCACTTGACAGCCGATGCTGGTGTGTTTACGTTCCCGTAACTTAGCAGTTCGGCAAAAGAGAACCAATAGAATAAGTACTAGGCTTACAAAGAATAAGTCCTGGGGTTGATTTGCTCGACTAAAGGCGGTGCTCCAGCTTGGCCACAGTCAAATGACTGAAACAAGTAAAAGAGTATAAAAGTGAGAAGTTGGTCTGTGACATACACAACAGTGACAAGCATATTTTGTATTTGAATCTGCCGGAGTGTATTCTCTTATTCTTTTACACATTTCACTCATTTGACAGCAGCCATGCTGGAGCACCGCCTTAAAGACTTTCAGTTGAAGAAATCGACCCCAGGACCCATTCTTTGTAAGCACAATATTTATTCTATCAGTCATCTTTGCTGACCAGAAGCCCATCATATATATATATATATATATATATATATATATGATGGGCTTCTTTCAGTTTCTGTGTACCAAATCCACTCACAAGGCTTTGGTCGGCCTGAGGTAATAGTAGAAGACACTCGCCCAAGGTGCCATGCGGAGGGACTGAACCCAGAACCAAGTGGTTGGGAAGCAAGCTTCTTACCACACAGCTGTGCCCGTGAAGAAAAATTTACTTTAAAAATCTTAGAAAAACAGAATGACACAAAAGTTTCCATACAAGTGTGTGTGTGTGTGTGTGTGTGAGTAAGCAAATAAATATTAATTTTTTTTCCTTCTCCAATAAAATGTGGTGTGTGAAATTTATATTGTCCATAAATAACACTAATAAAACTGTAAAACTTCACAGAAGAATGTTTAAAATGAGCTACTGTCATGTATTTTACCTGACACAGCTTGAAAAATAGATCAAAATAAAACAAAACCCTTGACTATTTGTTCACACTCCTACATATTAATGGATGTGCGGTATGTGAATAATTACATTATAGATACATATCCTTTAAAATAAATAAATATTTATGGTTATACACACACACACACACGTCCTTTTGTATGTATATACTCACGCACACAAGTGTGTAAATACTTACAGAACTATATATATATATATATGTATTGATGTTTGTTTTGATGTTATAATAAAAACAATTTTACATTAAACTAAACGATTACTCAATACTTTTTTACAGAGTACAAACTTATTAGCCTCTAACAAGAATAGTATTGACAGTGAGTTCGAAGTTTCAGCCAGCTAAACCATAATCAGACAGTCTGATGAGGGTTTAGTAGGCTGAAACTTTTCAGTCACTGTCAATACTAGTCTTGTTTAAGAATAATATATATATAGTTAAGTGAGTCAGGTAAAAACCTTGAAGAATGTTGTGCAAAGCTCATCCACAGTTATTGGCTATCTGATGTCATCTTTGCCATCTTAAAACATGTGACTGGATATACTTCAGGAATTCTGTAGTGTCCGTAGAGTTTATATAAATTATATATATATAAAAGACTTCCTTTGGTCATGAATGACCATGGAATTGCAACCAGAAAGTTCCTTTCCAAGGCACAAGTCTGGGCAAGGTCGTTTGTGGAAGACCAACAGTCACCCATGCATACCAGTCAGAATTATCTGAATACTCTCTATGCAACATTCTTCTCCATGGCTCTTAAACGCGATAGTTGTTTATTTTTAGAATAGCATTGTAGGGTGAGTGTGAGAGGCCAGATCTGACTGGTTCGAACATAAAACATAGAATATTTGAGCTGGATATGGCCTGTTTAAATACTAAAGGATTAAGGCAGTAGGGCATCATTTGAGGATAATTTGACTACTATTTCTATGAGGTTCAGAAATCACAAAAGAGCTTCCTTGTTGGAAGGTAAACGGCATAAACAGTGGAGCACCAAATATAACATTTGTGGTATTTGATATGTCTTTATGCATTCAAATTCTGTCCAGGTAAATTTTGTTCATTCATTCGTTTGCTGTGGCTGATGAGATTAAACACCAGTCATGCACTGAGGGACAATATTGTAAAAGGCGGTGAACTGGCAGAAATGCTAAGCACACCGGGCAAAATGCTTAACAGTAGTTTGTCTGTCTTTAAGTTCTGAGTTCAAATTCCGCCAAAGTTAACTTTACCTTTCATCCTTTTGGAGTCGATAAATTAAGTACCAGTTGCTTACTGGACTTAATCTAATCAACTGGCCCCCTCCCCCAAAATTTCGGGCCTTGTGCCTAGAGCAGTAAAAAAAAAAATTTTGTCGAGTGTAGGCGTAGGAGAGGCTGTGTGGTAAGTAGCTTGCTTACGAACCACATGGTTCTGAGTTCATTCCCACTGTGTGGCACCTTGGGCACATGTCTTCTACTATAGCCTCAGGCCGACCAAAGCCTTGTGAGTGGATTTGGTAGATGGAAACTGAAAGAAGCCCATCGTATATATGTATATATTTATATATATGTATGTGTGTCTGTGTTTGTCTCCCCATCATCGCTTGACACCCGATGGTTGTGTGTTTATGTCCCTGTAACTTAGTGGTTCGGCAAAAGAGACCAATAGAATAAGTACTAGGCTTACAAAGAATAAGTCCTGGGGTCGATTTGCTCGACTAAAGGCGGTGCTCCAGCATGGCAGCAGTCAAATGACTGAAACAAGTAAAAGAATAAAAGAATACATAATTGAACTTGGGGTCCCAGAAATGACCCCCAAAACAATGAGCGAAATCAGTAAAAGAATACACGAGTATCAATGAATTTATTCATGTGCACGTGTGTGTGTGTGTGTGTGTGTGTGTGTCTGTGTGTGTATAGGTACACTCATACACACACTCATACACACACACACACACACAAGGGTGTGATTATCACTGGCATATCATGTGATCACTATTATTCCATGGTAAATTTAAACATTGTCACATAAATTACATACAAAATGCCCATATAGACAATATGTATGTCATGTGCGTGTGTCTACGTGTGCGTGTGTGTGTGTGTGTGTGTGTTATATGTTAATGTTTATATAATCATCGCTCATCAATGTCACGTGTCAGTGTATGGTTTGGTTTCTCAAAAGCCTGACATCTGCAATTGTCTTGCCCTCAAATATGGGTCTTCATTGGAAACTCTCTTGCAAGATAATTCTCAGAAGTCTTGGTTTGTTAAAATACCCCACGTCATACTCGAGAGGGTTTACTCTTATTGATGTTTTCTATATTGGCATGAGTTAGATGGATCATTATGGTCAGAGTTCTCACTCAGAGTTCTTAGCCCCCCTCAATAACAAACCAACTGAAATATTCAAATTTGAACAGTGGCTCAAAGTAGATAAAGCTATAAATAAGAGTGTGTAAATACTGGATTAAAAGAAAAAAGCTCTTTGAATAGGAAAAATGAAAGGTTGCCTGCGGAGCTTGAATTATTTCATGTTCTCTCGAAGTTTCTAAATTCTTATGGCATAATCAACACACACTGAGCAGAACAAAGCTTCTAAAATGGATAGAGAAATTTGGTTCAATGACAGAACGTCTGTCATGTTTACAGAAGATGTGGAGCCAAGTCCCAGGGGCAGCCTTTTGCTTTTTCTATTTAAGGGGTTTTAACCCAATGTTTACCATTCTATTATCTATAGCTCCATCTGCTTTGAGTTTCACTTCTAAAACCAAATCTCTCATTCTCTCTCTCTCTCTCTATACATACAGTCCTCAGTCAAATCGTCCAACCCATGCTAGCATGGAAAGCGGACGTTAAACGATGATGATATATATATGATGTGGTTATTGTTTAACCCCAGGTCAACCCTGATCAAACAGGCATGTGACCATCCTATCATTCTGTTTATCAAAAATTAAATTTACTATAATGTAGCCCTCTTTATTTAAGGTAGTGGGGGGGGGGTATGATTTTGGTTGCTATTTCTAATAATTTGTGAGCAATCATGCAGAGGCATCCTTGTGTGTGTCTGTGTGTGAATGGATAAGTAGGAGGTGGTGGTGGTGGTGGATCAGTTGGAAGCAGCTGACAACACAACACCCACAATATTCATTCACAATAATGATGAATGGAGATGAAATGGTTGGTTAGCGTTTAACTGAATAAGCTGCCACTGCCACACACACACACACACAATCACTACAATGCTCATTTCACGGTCATGAGGTGAGGGGGAAGGGTGAGCTGGAAGCAAGGAAGGCATTCATTAAAGAATTGTAATAACTCAGAGACAGGCACACGGGGCTGTGCAGTTAAGAAGTCAGTTTCATGGCCACATGGTTCTATGATTGGTTCCAGTGAGTGGCGCCTCATATTTTGGTACATGCCCATGTTGCAACAAAGTCGAAGTCGAGGCTTTCACTGCCATTTTGCAGCGATATAATATAGCAGCTGAATGAATGTTTGATGTTATTGAATGGAGAAGGAAATAGAGTGAATCTCCTCTGAACATCGGTCAATAAACTGTGGAATGTTTTGTCAGGAGTCTCCTCCGACTCTTTCTGCACATCAAAAGACTAGACAGGATGCATTTACATTTTTATAATTTCCTCTCACAACCAGGCTTTTTAGCACACACACCCACACATAGAGTAAGAGAGAAACAGAGAGGAGAGAGAGAGTTATCTTATATTCCTGTCTAATGATAACAATAATAATAATAATAATAATAATAATAATAATAATAATAATAATAATAATAATAACAATAATAATTATTATTATCATTATTATTATTATTTCTATTCTAGGCACAAGGCTTTGAAAATTTGGGGGGAAGGGGACTAGTTGATTATACTGACCCCAGTGTTTCACTGATACTTAATTTATTGACCCCGAAAGGATGAAAGGCAAAGTCGACCTCAGCGGAATTTGAACCCAAACATAAGGATGGGCAAGATGCCGCTAAGCATTTCATCCAGTGTGCTAACTATTCTGCCAGCTCACTGCCTTAATAACAATAACAATAATAATAATAATAATAATAATAATAATAATAATAATCCCTTATACTATAGGCACAAGGTCTGAAGTTTATGGAAGGGGGCTAGTCGATTTCATCGCCCCCCCTAGTGCATAACTGGTACTTATTTCATTGACCCCCAAAAGGATGAAAGGCAAAGTTGACATCAGCGGAATTTGAACTCAGAATGTAAAACCAAAAGAAATGCTGCTAAGCATTTTGCCTGGCATGCTAACGATTCTGCCACCTCACTGTCTCTCTTTTTTAAAACTTTTTTACTTGTTTCAGTCATTTGACTGTGGCCATGCTGGAGCACCGCCTTCAGTTGAGCAAATCGACCCCAGGACATATTCTTTGTGAGCCTAGTACTTATCTTATCGGTGTCTTTTGCCGAACCGCTTATATTATGGGTGGGGGGAACAAACACAGACACACAAACATATACACACACACATACATATATATATATATATATATATATATACACACACACACACATATATACATACATATGACGAGCTTCTTTCAGTTTCCGTTTACCAAATCCACTCACAAGGCTTTGGTCGGCCCGAGGCTATAGTAGAAGACACTTGCCCAAGGTGCCACGCAGTGGGACTGAACCCGGAAGCATGCGGTTCATAAGCAAGCTACTTACCACACAGCCAATCCTACGCCTACGTCTAATAATAATAATAATAAGATAAACTGTTGCTTTTACCACACATCAGCACAGGGCTACTGTACCTACATCTACAACAGCGCTATCACACTCCACAACAACACTACCACAACCACAGCCAGTACCCCTACTCAGCAACATGCTTTCAATGACAGTGCACAAGCCTGCTTGAATAATTGGAGACACGCATCTACACACACACATCTAAGTGCACCTTGAAGAATGCAGACAAGACATGCAACAGCATCAATGGCGCTGTTGATGCTGCTGCAATATTCTTAAATACGATGGACCTTAGTCATGAGGCATGTTGTGCCGCTTGCTGCATTCCATTGTTTTGATTCACACATCATTCCAACCAGGATGACAGCAGAGACAAGTTGTTGTAAGTGATGATGGTGGTGGTGGTGGTGAGGTATGTCTGCAAGTCAGTCACAATGTTTTCCAAGAACACAACTGTCTGCTAAGCTGTTCTTTGGGGAATCCAAGACAAAGAGAGAGGAAGAAGGAGAGGGAGAAGGAGAGAGAGACAGACAAGGAGCGAGGGGGGGGGGATAATGTAACAAGACCAACAGTCTGTCAAAAATGGAATGTGTTAAAATTTGCCCAAAAGTGAGAGAGGATGGGAAGGAAGGCATTTGTCTTGGAGAATTCACAATTCTTGCCAGAAGATGGAGCATGGCAGAAATAGTAGCTAAGGCGGTGAGCTGGCAGGAACGTTAGCACGCCGGGCGAAATGCTTAGCGGTATTTCGTCTGCTGCTACGTTCTGAGTTCAAATTCCGCCGAGGTCGACTTTGCCTTTCATCCTTTCGGGGTCGATAAATTAAGTACCAGTTACGCACTGGGGTTGATGTAATCGACTTAATCCCTTGTTTGTCCCCTCTTGTGGCATTGTACAGATTTTGAATTCAAATCCCAGTAGGATAAACAATCCTTTTCATTTGTCTGAGGTCAATAAAAACACTACCAGTTACGTACTGAGGGTGTTATATTCTACTCTTCCTGTGGCCATGTCCTTTCGTTAGTGTAGGGTAGTTGTGTAGATTTATTTTGCTTTTTCTTTTCCTTTTAATTAAGAAACAAAGGCCACAGAAGTTGCAGTTAAAAAAGCAAAGAGAGGAGCCAGCACATTTATGGACCAGAACACTTTTGCTGGTGCCACAAAAAAGCACCCATTGCTGGTGCCATGTATAAAACACATGTACTGGTTCCATGTAAAAAACACCTGTGTTGGTGCCATGTATAAAGCACTGGTGTTGTTGCTATGTAAAAAAAATACCCAGTACACTCTGTAAAGTGGTTGGCATTAGTAAGGGCATCCCGTCATAGAAACCTTGCCAGAACAGACAACTGGAGCTTGGTGCAGTTCTCTGGTTTAGCAACACCTGTCAAACAATTCAACCCATGACAGCAAGGAAAACCAACATTAAATGATGATGATGATGAATTTGGTGTGTGTTGGTGGAGAGAAGAGCCAGCACATATGAAGGCCAGAGATTGGAGTGTATTGGTCACTTCAAGCAACTTAGTCGAGTGATCTTTCTTTCGATGAGGTCTAGGATACCTGTGTGTGTAGCAGGAGCAGCACTGTCTCAAATGTAGGAGCTGTGCTACTCCAGCTTGAGTCACACATAAGTTTTGTAGAAGGTTGGTAGTTTCTGGGAGTTAAAATACTGTCTGCCACTGAAAAGGAAGCAAATTTTTGTGAAGCAGTCTTTACCAGGTGAAATGGCCTGGTTAACTATTTATAGTAACTTTCAAGGTCTAGTTGCACATTGTCCAGGTTTATGGGTGGTATACTCTTTTACTCTTTACTCTTTTACTTGTTTCAGTCATTTGACTGCGGCCATGCTGGAGCCCCACCTTTTAGTCGAGCAAATCGATCCCAGGACTTATTCTTTGTAAGCCTAGTACTTATTCTATCAGTCTCTTTTGCCAAACCGCTAAGTTATGGGAAACGTAAACACACCACCATTGGTTGTCAAACGATGCTGGGGGGACAAACACAGACACACAAACATATACACACACATACATATATATATACATATATATACGACGGGCTTCTTTCAGTTTCCGTCTACCAAATTCACTCACAAGGCTTTGGTCGGCTCGAGGCTATAGTAGAAGACACTTGCCCAAGGTGCCATGCAGTGGGAATGAACCTGAACCATGTGGTTAGTAAGCAAGCTACTTACCAACACAGCCACTCCTAAAGTTTTCTTGATATCTTTATAATTTACTGGTTTCAATCTTTGGACTGTGGCCATGCTACAGCACTGCTTTGAAGGGTTTAGTTGAATATAACGACCCCCCCCCACCAGTATTCATTTTTAAAGCCTGGAACTCATTTTCTTGGTATTTTCTATCAAAGTTATAGGGATGGAAACAAACCAACACCAACTGTCGAGTGTCTGGGACACACACACACACATGCATATATACAATGAGCTTCCTTCACTTTCTTTCTACCAAATCCACTCACAAGGTTTTGGTTGGCCCAGGGCTGCAGTAGAAAGACACTCGCTCGAGGTATGCCACAATGAGTCTCAACTTGGAACGATGTAGTTGGGAAGCAAACTTCTTGCCACACAGCCACTTATAATAGATGTGACATTATTGAAGGAAACAAGACTGGCCGATTCCATTGCAGGATGGTTTCAAGGTCTCCATTTACTAAGTCAGTGAATATTTGCTGTGGCATTTCTAGGTAGCATGCGAAGGATGTCTGCGATATATATTATGGTATGGTGTGCACATGAATAATAATACTGTGAATATATAATTGGGACAGCGTGACGCAATGTGTGTATATATGTTACATAGTTGTGGTGCAATATGTTAGCTTGTTGTTCATGTGGTATGGAGTGTACTACATAGGTGTGGCTGTGTGGTAAGACGATTGTTTCTCAACCACATGGTTGTGGGTTCAGTCCCACTGCATGACAACTTGGGCAAGTGTCTTCTACTATAACCTCAGGCCGATCAGAGCCTTGTGAGTGGATTTGGCAGATAGAAACTGAAAGAAGCCCATCATATGTGTGTGTGTAAGTGTGTTTGTCTTCAGCACCACTTGACAACTGGTGTGGGTATGTTTGTGTTCTTGTAAATTAGCGGTTCAGTAAAAGAGAGCAATAAAATACCTAACAGGCTTAAAAAAAAATAAGTACTGGGTTCAATTCATTCCACTAAAAATTTTTCAAGGCAGTGCTCCAGGATGGCCGCAGTCTAAATGATAAAAGATATCTCCGTTTAGAGATGCCAATCAGAAGAAAGAGAACTTGTCATTCTTTTATTCTTTTACTTGTTTCAGTCATTTGACTGTGGCCATGCTGGAGCACCGCCTTTAGTCTTATTCTCTGTATGCCTAGTACTTATTCTGTCGGTCTCTTTTGCCGAACCGCTAAGTTACGGGGACGTAAACACACCAGCATCGGTTGTCAAGCAACAGGGGAGGGTCAAACACAGACATGCGAACATACATGCACACATATATATATATATATATATGACAGGCTCTTTTCAGTTTCCGTCTACCAAATCCACTCACAAGGCTTTGGTCAGCCCAAGGCTACAGTAGAAGACACTTGCCCACACGTGTGCATGTGTGTGTATTGCAGTTTATGAGATGCAGCAAGCATGTGCTATGCATAGAAATAGCAAGGTTCAAGATATAGAGAGTGTGCGTGTGTGGTGTATAATGTGGTTCTATTGCACCATATCAATATTGATCCCCTAAACAACAAAAAGTATTCCAATCATAACCATCCTGTAATTATATTGGGTAACTAGGCCTACAGTGTTCAATGAATTCTCTTATTAAAGAATGTGATTTCAGGCAGATTTTGGCTGCTATTTCTAGCGAATCGTTGGCCCATATAATTTCCCTTTTAGGCTCTTTCTTGTACAATATACTTGTGTGTGTGTGCGTGTGTGTGCGAGTGTATGTGTGTCTGAACGTGTCATATTTCCGTTAGCGTTGTTCCTGTCTCCCGCCAGAGAGAGAAGTGGTGGTGGTGGTGGTGGTGGTGGGGGGGAGTCCAAGACACGGCGAGCCAATTCCACTGCTCTTACAGTTCTGACAGCCCAGTCATACTGAAAGGGGGTTGGCTGAGATATAGAGCACAATATAGCAGCTGATGGTAGTAGAGGGGGAGGGGGGAATATAATTACACCCCCCTTCCCTCTAACACAGACGTTTACAGTTAAACACACACACGTATACAGCTGAGGACATACGATAATGATGTGTGTGTGTGTATAAATATATATGTGTATATGTATATATGTATGTGGATGTGCATATATATATATATGTGTGTGTGTGTGCATACATATTTTCATCATTTTACTGGTTTCCTGGTTTCAGTCTATGGATAACGACCATGCTGGGGCACTGCCCTGTAACACTGAAGTAGATTATATCAACAGCATTATTTTACCGATCAATATCTAACAAAATATCAATGTCCGTCTTTTGTTATAATTCATATCGATGTATGTGAGTGCGTGTTTTATACATACATACATACATACATACATACATACATATATATATATATATATATATATATATATATATATATATATATATATATAGCAACCATTAGCTGAACATATATATATATATATATACACATGTAACAGCAACCATTAGCTGAACAAAGGACTCAATATGAGTTAAAATATTTATTACAAAGCGGTTGACATTTGGTACTTCGATGGGTCACCGAAAGACTGGCGTATTCAACCGTGTGTCTGTGCCTGCTCTGTGTGTATGCGTGTGTGTTGAAGTCTTTCTTCCTCTTTGTACGTGTGTATATGTATGTATATATATATATATATATATATATATATATATATATATATATAATAATCTAAGTTAAGTCTACATACTACGAGGGGATGGGTAGCTTTGGCTTTGGACAGACAGATAGGTATAAAGGGAGGCAAGTTCACACAACACACACACGTGTGTGTGTGTGTGTCGCTGCTACACACACACCAAGAAATGTCAACAAGAAGAACAAAGAGTACTCGTAACAAAAAAAAAAAACAGGGTTAGTATGAATATTGAAAACTAAAATACTTAAATCCTGTGTATCCGAGGTTTTGCTGTTTCGTGCGCACGCGCGCACACACATTCTTTTACAAAAATAGTTTTGGTTGTGACTTCGAAGTTTCGGATTGCTTAGCTTCCACCAGGGAAGTCCGATGAAAGCTAAGCAGGACGAAACTTTGAAGTCACTTGTCAGCACTATTCTCTCTTGCGAAAGAATATTAAACCTGTACTCAACAAAAATTGAGTAATCCTTCAGTTTAATGCAAAAATTGTTTTATAACTCGACATAAAAAGAAACAGTATATAATATAGACAGACAGATAGATAGATATTAGATAGACAGATAAATAGGTAGATAGATAGATAGATAGATAGATACATAGACAGATAGATAGATAGATAAAGTGATAGATAAATAGATAGATAGATAGATAGACACATAGACAGACAGATAGATAGATAGATAGATAGAAATAAACAAAGAAATGGATGGTTAAAAAACGATTGGTAACATAATAATAACAACAATAATTTATTTAATAATCGTTTCTGGTAATAATATCATGAATGGATGTTTTTATAATTGTACTTACGTTAAGCTTTCGTCAGATTACATGCTGAAGTAAGTCCAGTTATATACAGAGTGGTCCAATTATAGAAAATACACTCACAACCACACACATGTATACATATAGAGAGAGGCGACTTCAACTAACATAACCATGCGGCGTGTATGTGTATGTATGTATGTTACGTATGTATATATATATATATATGTGTGTGTGTGGATAATGTTACTTTATACACACATATAATATAAACTGTGACATCAACAAATATGCACACGAGAGAGACGACAGCGAGTGAAAGTGTAAGGGTGGAGTGAAACAAGCTACACTCACAAGAACTTGTTCAGTATAAAGGTGTGTGTATGTGTGAGTGAGCGGAGTTAGTGTGAGACTGCGTGAGTGTATGTATGTGTGAGTGAGCGGAGTTAGTGTGAGAGTGCTTGAGTGTATGTATGTATGTATGTGTGTGTGTGTGTGTTTTGAATACGCCCGATAAACTGCATACACGTGAGTGTGC
The DNA here is from genome assembly GCF_046866305.1 of Octopus bimaculoides. Classification (NCBI taxonomy): domain Eukaryota; kingdom Metazoa; phylum Mollusca; class Cephalopoda; order Octopoda; family Octopodidae; genus Octopus; species Octopus bimaculoides. The sequence continues at coordinate 86,123,165 of NC_142936.1, read as the reverse complement.
AAACAAAATAATCCACCCTAATCTATATATATACATACACACACACACATACACGCGCGCGCACGTCTTCTCAAACACCGTATAGCATAATGTTTGTGAACTTTTACAGTATATGTCCGTCTCTCTCATATGCAGACACAGTATAAGAGAAATTACCAATCCAGAAGCCCCTATATCATTCCAGAAGAGTGTGTGTGTGAGAGAGAGAGAGGTACGGTACCACATTCAACACGAAGACACGTTGTCTTTCAAAAAAGCAACAGAGAATTTTAAACTGCTGAATAAGAGAGGAAGGCGGAAAGGGAATGGTGACAACAGCAATTAATTATCGTGGTGGTGGCGGAGGCGGCGGCGGCTTATCTATTTATTTTTTTTCCTTCTGGGAATTATTCAGTTCTGATCATAGGGGATTCCAGCACTGGTTGGCTAATAATGCCAAGTAATATCCATCCAGAACTACATTGACCAATATTCAAACGATGTTGGATGATTTGAGAGATTTGGTTGCTATTTCTAGACACTCAAGCGACCGATTAGGGGGGTAGTGTTACGACAGTGGTGGTGGCGGCGGTGGTGATGGTGGCAGAACAAGGAAGAGATTGGATGCTGACAGATATCACGACAATGAAATAAAAAGCTTACTCATCCCTTGTGATGACAAGGGCGCAAACTGTAACCTCGACGTGGTCATATCAGCTGCTAGAAATAGCAGTCAAATGACACCACCGTCTTGAATGAAAGAAAGAATACATAAGTCAACTGGATCATGGCTCGCATGGGTTAATCAAGGTCACACACACAAATATCTATCTATCTATCTATCTATCTATCTATCTCGCTCCAAGACAGATCTCATGGATACTCTCGGTTATATCACCAGAAATGTTTCTGGGATCCCAGGGGTTTTGGGGTCTTTCAACATCAAACCTTCGTCCAGTTGATCCAGCCAGGATCGATCGGGCCCCATTTTGCATCCCAGCAGCGGCAAAACACCGGTCTGCTCCGTTTTTATTCAAAACCATTTAGTAGCCTTTTCGGCAGCTTCGGAAGTGGAATGCATGTCACCCCCGCCCGCATCTCAACCTCATTGTGTCACTAGTAACTCCAAGCCAAGTCAGAGATTTGCAGTGTTAACGCCCCACAAAATATCGGCACACACACATATGTGTGTGTGTGTGTGTGTTCATATACATACATGCATATATTTTTTATATATAGGCGTAGGAGTGGCTCTGTGGTAAGTAGCTTGCTTACGAACCACATGGTTCCGAGTTCAGTCCCACTGCATGGCACCTTGGGCAAGTGTCTTCTACTATAGCCTCGGGCCGACCAAAGCCTTGCGAGTGGATTTGGTAGACGGAAACTGAAAGAAGCCCGTCGTATATATGTATATATATACGTATGTGTGTCTGTGTTTGTCCCCCCAACATCGCTTGACAACCGATGCTGGTGTGTTTACGTCCCCGTCAGTTAGCGGTTCGGCAAAAAGAGACCGATAGAATAAGTACTGGGCTTACAAAGAATAAGTCCTGGGGTCGATTTGCTCGACTAAAAAGGCGGTGCTCCAGCATGGCCGCAGTCAAATGACTGAAACAAGTAAAAGAGTAAAAGAGTATAAGGCAGAGAGCAGGCAGAATTGTTAGCACGCTGAACAAAATGTTAAGCGGCGTCTCTCCCAGCTAGCTTTACGTTCTGAGTTCAAATTCCAACGAGGTTGACTTCGCCTTTCAGTCTTTCGGAGTTGATAAAATAAGAACCGGTTGAACAACTGGATTCGATGTAATCGACTAGCTCCCCATCCCCCAGAATTTCAGGCCTTGTGCTTAGGATAGAAAGGACACACACTCAACAATATGGTTAGGGAGCGCTGCGAACTGACCCGGTCTGTTTACAGCGAGAAATTTTGTCGAAGACGAAATACAGTGAATGGCTTTCAAATAATACCTCATGCTTATTTGAACAGGTAACAAGTTTGTATTTATACACATCAATGCTCAGCGGCGCTGTTGTCCCGTGTGTGTGTGTGTATGCATATACATATGTACGTATCATATACATACACAATACACAGAAAACAAAATATAACAGGATTGTTAGCAAATCATTTAGTTACACCATCTTGCATACGTTTCATTAATATAACGTGATTACTGGTTACAAAAATGCGAATTACATGATATTTAATGTGAAATTGTCAGACTATTTACAGGTTCAGTAACTGTCGCAGATAGAAACGGACATCGTTGAGATGGCTCGCGACCATATCAAATGTGTTGTGAGAGGACTTAATACGGATGTCAGATGTGGAGGAGGAATTAACAAAGAACAGAATAGGGTGAGACAAATAGGAAGAAAGATTGCTGTCAGAAAGTCTACGCAACAGACAATAGACGTGGTCATTTTCTGACAGTTTTACTGCTTTTCCTTCTCTTCTTTTTCTTTTGATGTTCCCCGTAAAGCTTAAACTGCCATTAACTTGGTCAAGGGTGTCCATTGTCTGTTAAATTGTATATCATAAGATATATTTATCTAACAACATACATAGACATAGTTATACATACACATGCCCACACAGACATAAATAACTATACAGACATACAAACATATATACGTACATACATCCATACATACAAACATGCATACAAACATACACACATATTTATCAATGAGCATACTGATTACTTGTGGAGGCGCAATGGTCCAGTGGTTAGGGCAGCGGACTCGCGGTCATAGGATCGCGGTTTCGATTCCCAGACCGGGCGTTGTGAGTGTTTATTGAGCGAAAGCACCTAAAGCTCCACGAGGCTCCGGCAGGGGGGGGGGGGTGTACTCTTTCACCACAACTTTCTCTCACTCTTACTTTCTGTTTCTGTTGTGCCTGTAATTCAAAGGGTCAGCCTTGTCACACACTGTGTCACACTGAATATCCCCAAGAACTACGTTAAGGGTACACGTGTCTGTGGAGTGCTCAGCCACTTGCACGTTAATTTCACGAGCAGGCTGTTCCATTGATCGGATCAACTGGAACTCTCGACGTTGTAAGCGACGGAGTGCCAACAACAAACTGATTACTTAATGTGGATGGAGCTGGCAGGAGAGGGGGACCAAGGAAGCCATGGGACGATGTAATGGAGGAAGATCTCAAGACTCTCAACCTCAAGGCTGATATGACAAAGGACTGGGATGACTTGTGTGATAAGCAGCTCTTGAGAAGACATGCCCACTTCAGGGGAAACTGAGTACTACTTTGTGTGTGTGAATTTTAGGTTGGTTAAAATAAGTGTGACATATTTTAAGTTCTAAAGGTAAATATCAGGTCATTAAAAATGAAATGACCGATATTCTTATGCAGCAAGTTTGACAGTCGTTAACTCCTAATGTTTTATCCTGACAATTCTTTGTTTTGCTACATTGAAGAGTTACATCATCAGTTTTCAAACATGCAATTCATGGTGTCTGATTGTATTGTGAGTTTTGTCTTGTACATCAATTTTTGTGAACCCATGGATAGATGAAAAATTCGTGAATATGAGTTCTGTTGTGGAACCAATGCATGTCAACTACAGCAGACATTCAAAGGGGCCTGGTAAACAGTTATGCCAGTCTGCCCCTGTTGAAAACCACTGATCTAGACACACACACATACACACACGAGTGAGACCAAAAGTAATGCAAAAGTGAGCATAACCTTTTTATTAACTGACATAGTTTGTTCAAATTGTACATGTAGGTAGAGTAAGTCTTCCTCTACACAAGGCCCCTACTCAACATAGTCTCCAACACAGGAAATGCATATACACCTTCCTTAAACCCATCTCTCAAACCCTCTTTGGAAATATTCAGGTGTGCAATGTTGTACCTACTTCTTCACAGTTACTTTCATCACATCTGTGTCATCGAATCATTGTTTTCCTGAAGACTGTCCTCCATTGGATCAAACAGGAGTAAGTTGGAGGGCATCAGATCCAAGCTGTATGGTAGACAAGTGAAACTACTGACCAGCCTAATTTGTTAATTGCCTAATTTGCTAATTGCCTGATTTGTTGCCTAAGATGCGTGTAGTAGTCACACACTGTTATGGCAAACACCAATCATTTTCCAATTTCCTGCTTGATCTCTTTCTTCGTCCTAAAGGCTTCTTTGAGCTTTTCGAGTGTCTTAATGACATGCTCACAATTCATGGTACGGGGCCATGATCCAGAAAACAAAGGAGAACAACAATGCCCTTGTCATTCCACAAAACAGTCACCATGACATTCTTTGTCGATTGTCGGTTCTTGAACTTCTTAGGCCTTGGACACATGAAACCATGTGTGTGTGTGTGTACGCAAGTTTGTAAACATTTGTAAATATATCTACATATGTATATATTTGGAAATATGTGATATATAGATATATGTGCATGCATGCACACACACCCTCCAGCTCTGGCAGTCTCATCACCGCAACTAACAACCTTTACTCTCTTCCAGACTAACAGCTGTAGTGATGACAACAATGATGATGGAGAGAGAGAGAGAGAGAGAGAGGAAGAGGTGTTAAGGTATCACACTGAGGGTGGTGGTGATGGTGCAATGAGGTTTAAAGTAAATAAGTTAAAAGGAGTGGGTGGATTGGTGGATGTGGTACGACAAGGGTGAAAGTGGGAAGACGAAAATTAGGGTACATATCCATGCTATATACAGAGCGGGACCTATTCTACATATATACATACACACACACACAGTGTATATACATATATATATATATATATATATATATATATATATATATATATATATGGAGTGATGAGACTTGGCTGGATATATGCAAATACACAATATATACAAATACATAATTACACACACATAATTGTACATACAAACACACACTTATTAAATGTAACACACACATATTATATAGGGTAGGGGATGACTAGCTTAAGCTTTGAATCAACCCTCCCCTCCTTCAATCTAGCACCTCTTTCTTCTTTGTCCTCCTCCTCTTCCCTCCATTTCTACATCACCGCATCATCATCATCATCATCATCATCATCATCATCATTTCTACCAATTCTCCCCTAACCTCTCATAATCTTCTTCAACAACCTTCCATACAACGCACCACCCTGATCCCACCCGTTCTATTGCAGCCCCCTGTAACAGAACCATTTTCTCCCTGGAGGAAGTGCAAGGGGGGAAAAAAGTGAAAAAAAAAGATAAAAAAAAGAAGAGGCGGAGGAGGGACAATACTACTACTACTACAACCAGTACCATTGACACTAATAACACCACCAACACCATCTCCACCACGACCAATAACATGAGCACCACCACCACCACCACCACCACCACCACTGACAACAATTCTATAGTCACAGGCCCCAAGAGATATTTCTTTAAGGAAGTCAACAGAAAGTAAATTATAAACAAAAGGGGTGCAGCATAGGGTGTGTGTGTGTGTGTGTGAAATAGAAAGAGAGGATGTGTAAAAGATACATATATACATACATACATGATATATCATCATCATCATCATCGTTTAACGTCCGCTTTCCATGCTAGCATGGGTTGGACGATTTGACTGAGGACTGGTGAACCAGATGGCTGCACCAGGCTCCAAATATATATATATACACACACATATATATTACACACATACACACATGCATAAGTGTGAAACAGAACAGAGTGGGGGGGGGGGATAAGTGAAAATTGTGTACACGTATGTATCTGAATCTCTGCTGTGTGTATGTATGTGTGCGTGTTATGGCAGGAGTGTATATGTATTTGCATGCATGTATACGCACAGGAATGGTTGTGTGGTAAGAAGCTTGCTTCCCAACCACATGGTCCTGGGTTCAGTCCCACTGTGTGGAACCTTGGGCAAGTGTCTTCTACTATAGCCTTGGGCTGACCAAAGCCTTGTGAGTGGATTTGGTAGACGGAAACTGAAAGAAGCTTGTTGTATAGATGTATGTGTGTGTGTGTGTGTGTGTGTGCGCGTGAGTATTTGTTCCCCCACCACCATCGCTTGACAACCGATGTTGGAGTGTTTACGTCCCTGTAACTTAGCGGTTCGGCAAAAGAGACCGATAGAACAAGTACCAGGCTTACAAAGAATAAATGCTGGAGTCGATTTGTTTGACTAAAAGCCAGTGCTCCAGCATGGCCGCAGTCAAATGAATGAAACAAGTAAAAGAATAAAAGGATGTGTGTGTGTGTGCGTGTGTGTGTGCATGCACTCAGCCCAACACTTCAGAATATTTCTGGTCTGCCCTCTTTATCTAAAGCCACCTAGTAGCCTTTCCTGCAGTTGCAGTGATGGAATTTATAGCCTTCCTTTTTGCTGTACCAAGCCTAGTTCACATACACAGAGTAGTACTCAGTTTCCCCCGAAGTAGGCATGTCTTCTCGAGAGCTGCTTATCACACAAGTCATCCCAGTCCTTTGTCATATCATCCTTGAGGTTGAGAGTCTTGAGATCTGCCTCCAAGCCTAGTCAGAGCTTTCAAGAATGAATGCACTCAAAGCCTTGACAGTCAACTGCTGTTGTTCAACAGCAAGACTGCCAGCCCTGATTTCTACACTGCTTTACCAGTTCCTGATACATATTTGGCAAGCTTCCTCTCAGGAGCCTCCTGCATGTTTTCCTCTCAGGGCACAGTCAGATTCAACATGATCACCTGTTTGGTGCAATTTGAGAACATCATGAGATCCACTCTCAGTTGCCAGTCTGGAGATGTGGAAAGTAGGCATGATGGCTACTGAAGTTTTGATGAACTGGATTTTTCTCTGGCTCTGAAGAAAGTGATGGCTTCTTTCCTGTCACACTTAACCATCCATGAACAAACACCTCCCACAAATTGGGAAAAAGTGCAATAAAGAGGTTTGGTTTTGCCATGAGTTTTTGTTTGAGATCCAAGTTTAATGGAGCAGTCTCTTCACTAGGAATAGCACAATCTCATTTCTGTACCTCATTACAATACATGACACAAATATATGTACAAGTGTGTCAACAGAAATTGAAAAAGACAGTGAAATAAAAAAAATCAGTAAATGAGAAACTGGCGCCAACACCAAAACCAGGACTTCCTCCACGGAAATGTTTGCTATGTATCAGGTAAAACATAAATGGTGTTGTCCATTCTGAGAGACTGAAACAAGGAAAAACCATTACTGGACAGATTTATTGCCAACTTAATCATGTAAATGAAACATTATACTGAAAAGTAGCTTGCTTTGGTAAACAAAAGTAGGTATTAATTTAGCGTGTAGTCTACTGCCATATCCGTAATCTATGCTGTGAAATGACCTGATCTGAGTTAGGATTAGGGTGAGGGGTTAGGCTAGGGTTTAAGGTTAGAGATAGGGTTTAGGGTTAGGATTTAGAGTAAGGGTTTGGGTTTTGGATAAGGGTTAGGGTTACGATTAGACTATGCTAAAGTGTAAATGGCCAAATGACCAGGTAGACTATATGCTGAAGAGTAAATCGCTAGGTAGACCGCATGCTACAGTAGACTCCAAGAATAAGTATTATTTTCCTGTGGACAAGATGAGCTCAGTCTGCCAAACAAACCCAGAGAAGTTAGAAAATCATTAGGCATAGGAGTGGCTATGTGGTAAGTAACTTGCTTACCAACCACATGGTTCCGGGTTCAGTTCCACTGCGTAGCACCTTGGGCAAGTGTCTTCTACTATAGCCTCAGGCTGACCAAAGCCTTGTGAGTGGATTTGGTAGACGGAAACTGAAAGAAGCCTGTCGTATATATGTATATATAAATATATATATGTATGTATGTGTATGTGTTTGTGTGTCTGTGTTTGTCCCCCAACATCGCTTGACAACTGATGCTGGTGTGTTTACGTCCCCGTAACTTAGGGGTTCGACAAAAGAGACCAATAGAATAAATACTAGGATTACAAAGAATGAGTCCTGGGGTCGATTTGCTCGACTAAAGGCGGTGCTCCAGCATGGCCACAGTCAAATGACTGAAACAAGTAAAAGAGTTAAAAAGAGTATGTGAAGTAGTTCCGTATCCTTTATACTCACCAAATTTAGCACTTGTGGATTATCACACGTTTTAAATCACTAGATTATTCTACAGGTGACAGAGCATTCAGAAAAAAGGAAAATACTGAAGCTCTTTTCAGGAAGACAATGCAGACTTTTTCAAACAAAGAATTGAAAATTTGTTTCCCTGTTTGGTTGCAGTCATTGATATTGGTGATAAGACTATTTATATATAATGTTTAATTAAACTTAAATGACATTTGCTATTCTCTTCCTTTTGAAAATACGTATTTACTTTCCAAATACCACAGTATATATATATATATATATATATATATATATATATATATATATATATATATATATATATATATATATATATATATATCAATGTGTGAATTTGTGTGAGTGTTTGGGGGGAGGGGTGTACCCACTCACAAACATACGCATTGGAACAAAAAAAAAATCAAAAAAGTCAAAACAACCGAAGTCTATGAGAATTCCCAGCAGAAATATTTTTAAAATAATAGGGGGAAATATATATGAAAAAAAAAAAAACTGTGAAATTGTGTTTTACTGGGAACTGATTGTCGGGAAAGATAATTTAGAGTGAATAGTAGTAGCAGCAGCAGTACTGGTGGTGGTGGCAGTAGCAGAGTTATCAATTCTGGAGCTTATATATATATGTGTGTGTGTGTGTGTGTGTGTATCTGTTTTGTACACGCACACACACTACAAGACATATATATATATATATATATATATATATATATATATATATATATATATTCTGTATCTTATGTATGTGTCTGTCTATATATATATATATATATATATATATATATATATACACATGCTATAAGGTACATTATCTAGCTATCGTACATACACACATGCTATAAGATACATTATATTTATCTATAAATATATATATACATAATACACACATACACACTATAAAACATGTTACATACATATACAAACATGCAAACACACACACATAGATAGATAGATAGATAGATAGATAGATAGATAGATAGATAGATAGATACATACATACATACATATAGATATATGTCTTTATCTAATGTATCTCTATATACAAACATGCTATAAGACACAGTCTAGTAAGCTGAGGTGATACAGGAAAGAAGGCAGGGTCAGCTAAACTTCTGAACCAAACCCTGACTGCTTTATCACTGAATTAACTTCTCACAGACAAACAACATGAAAGAAACTTCCTTATGATTCTTCCAGTGACCCCGACCCCAACACCAACCCCCGTCCCCACTACCCCCCCCCCGCCTCACGACACGTCCCTTATCACTCCAGTCTGCCCCTCTGGCTCATCAGCTATGTCTACAGCTCTGGCTGTGCGGAGTGCGATCTGAAGCAGTGTGTTGAAATAGATAGTGTTGTATTTTGATATACAGTCATATTTACTTTATGCATGCATATATATACAAATACTCTTATATACATAAACATACACATGCCCTTATATGCATATATATGTGCATGTACTCTAATACAGATATACATCCATATACCCTTATGTACATATAGACCTACATATATAGTTATATACATGTATACAGATAGCCCTACATATACATATATATACTCTGTATACATGTATGCAAATAGTCTTATATACATATATATTCTTATATATACATATATACATACATATATATACTCTTACATATATGTCTGTATATATTCTTTTATTTGTTTTAGTCACTCTACGTCCCTCTTTCAGCTGAGTTCTTCTCTTGAGGTCTTGTGGTTGTTAGTGCCATTTAAAAAACACTTGTGCTGGTGCCATGTAAGAGCACCCGTACCTGTGCCACATAAGTGCACCTGTGCCAGTGTCACGTAAAAAGCACCCAGTACACTCTGTAGAGTGGTTGGTGTTAGGAAGTGCATCCAGCCATAGAAACCATGCCAGGACAGACAATTGGAACCTAGGCAGGTCCCAAATGACCAGCTCCTGTCAAACCACTCAACCTATGACAGCATAGAAAGCAGACATTAAATGATGATGATGATGACCACTCTTTTATAAGAAGAGGAGTGACCTTGAACTTTAGGCCAGCTAACCACCGTTGAACTATCCAACAGCTAGCAGGCTGCAACTTTGAAGTCAGGGTCACCCCTCTCCCGTGATTTATACGAGATTTGGCTGCTATTACTAGCAGATTAAGTCATTACATAAATGATGTTCTTGGTTGGCCACCACTAGCTTCCTTCAAGCCTGTTCTTTTTTTTTTTAAATTTTAAAATTAAATATAGGTATTTCTTGCCCAGTATTGGAATTTCCTTGTGAAGAGATCAGGGCATACTGAGAAAGTGGACTGTTAGTCTTTTGTAGTCAGCCTCCAACATTCTACCTTAAACTATTTCTTAGAAAATCCCAGCCATTAAGAGCTGTAAGTTTACTGTTGAGAAATGTTATAAAGTGGCCTGATGGAAACTGAAGACAAGAAATCTTGGCCCTTTCTATCATTGTTCTTCTCTTTTATAATCCTTTCCACTATAGGCACAAGGCCTGAAATTTGAGGAGAGGGGTTTAGTCGATTACATCAACCCAGTATGTAACTGGTACTTATTTCATCGACCCCGCAAGGATGAAAGGTAAAGTCGACCTTGGTGGAATTTGAACTCAGAACGTAGCAGCAGATGAAATACTGTTAAGCATTTCGCCCGGCGCTAACAATTCTGCCATCTTGCCGCCTTGTTTGTCTCCTTTATAATGACAACCACAACTAACTTGCTCTTGCTGTTCCATTAATCAATGAAGTTGAACAAATAGTCCTTGACCTATTGCTCTCTGATCCCTACACTTGGTGAGGGACCACACATATATATATATCAATATTGATACATTCCTAAATGTTTGGTGGTCCTGAAGAGATGTTCCTTTTTTGCATATGGAGATAATTGAAGACAAGCACCAATTGTTTGGTTTTTCTATTTCTGAGTTGCCATTTCCAAACAGCTTACACAAGCCATAGACGTATAGCCTGGTGTTACAGTCAAAAGAACCATCGACAAAATGCTTTTGTTTTCACAAGTATATTTAAAAGCATTATATCATCCTTGTGGCAAATAATGCCATCTTATTATTATTATCATTAAAGGTAACGATCTGGCAGAGTCGTTAGCATGTTGAGCAAAATGCATAGCGGTATTTTGCCCGTTGCTACATTCTGAGTTCAAATTCTGCCGAGGTCGACTTTGCCTTTCATCCTTTCAAGGTCAATAAATTAAGTACCAGTTGTGTACTGGGGTTGATGTAATCGACTAGACCCCCTACCCACAAATTTCAGACCTTGTTTCTATTGTAGAAAGGATTATTATTATCATTATCGTCATCGTTATTATTATTACTATTATCATTAAGGTGGTGGGTGGGTAGACTCATTAGCACTCCAGGCAAAATGCTTAATTTTACAAAAAATAAACACTGGGGTTGATTTGTTTGACAAAACGATTTAAGGCAGTGCTCCAACATGGTCGCAATCCAATGACTGAAACAAGTAGAAGATAAAAAAAGATAAAAGATTGTGTGTGTGTTTGTGTGTTGGCAGAATTGGTTGAGCACTGGACACAATACCGTGTGCTGTTCAGTCCCTCTCTCTGTGTTCTTAGTTCAAATCTTGTTCATGTCCAGTTCTATATTTAAGAGATGAGGAATTATTTACGTTATTTACATTTGACAGATATTTGTCCTCATCTTGTTTGTTGTTAACACAACATTTCGGCTGATACACCCTCCAGCCTTCATCAGGTGTCTTGGGGAAATTTCAAACCTGGGTTCTCATTCCTAAAGTATTTTTCCATGTTGTTGTTATTATTATTATTATTATTATTATTATTATTATTATTATTATTATTATTATTATTATTGTTGTTGTTGTTATTATTATTATTATTCAGGTCACTGCTTGGAATTGAACTTGGAATCTTGGGGTTAGTGGCCCATGCTCTTAACCACTACACAATATGTTCATGTCCATTATACATTTCATCCTTGTGAAATTCATAAATTAAAGTCCCAGTTATCTAGTGGGCTTGATATAACCCTCTTTATGTTGTTACTTTCGCCTGGCTCAAGTTTGATGAAGCAGACCTGCAAACAGAGACATTCCATACATGACCAACACACCTTTTCAAAGAGTGTACAAAACTACATTATGTAACGTGTTGTCCTTCTTTTCTTTTAAGATGGCAAGACTCAAATGAGATTTGATTGCTATTTCTACCAAGAAGAGTGACCACCCGGAGGCTCCCTCATTGGTTCCAGTATGGCCACAGTTCGATTTCTTTTTGTTTAGTCATATGGCCTTTTTGGTTGAAATCAGCAAAAGAAAATATGAAAGGAAGAGTCCATTTTAGAAAAAACTGGTTAATAGTACATGAGGGACAACAGAACGACGACCATTAAATGGTGAACTTTTTATACATTCAACAACAGGGAAGTTGCATATTCACACAGATGGATGGACTGCCACACACACACACACACACACACACACACACACACACACACACACACACACACTCTTCAGTGCTGCTAGGAACAGTGATAACTGAAGGTGGGGTGTTTTTCCTGTAGCTGACATTTTACATCAAAGCCACCAACTCATCAACGTGCTGCTGATGGTGATGAAGTACACATTGTCGATAGTGGTGGTGGTGATGTTGTTGATGATGATGGTGGTAGCGATGTTGATGATGGTGGTTGTGGTTGCAGTGTTGTCAATGATGGGGGGGGGGGTAATGAGAAACAGGAATGCATGATGTGATGGTTCTGTGTGTAGGTATGGCGGCAGCAGCAGGTGTGGTTTCATGTCCAGAGTACATCTGTTCCAGATGAAGAATTCTACATCAATTATCAAGCCATTATGAATTCTATCCACATTGGTTTATCCATCAATTTAACCCCCACCTCTCTCCGCCTCCTCCTCTTCCTCATTCTCAATCTATTTCTGTGTGTGTGTGTGTGTGTGTGTGAATGTTGCCTGAAAGATCAAGTTAGACATTCAACCACACAAATCAGACCAGATACCATTATTATGAACATACACCACCTACACGGTTAAGTGGCCATTGCTCGTAACAACATCTATATGACTAAAAGATGTAGGCATATTGGTGACATGACAACCACCACAATGATGTTATCAACAGCTCCATCTTGGATAATAATAATCTCCAAAATTAAACACTTGATCCCTCAAAATAATATATATATATATATATATATATATATATATACTCTTTACTCTTACTCTTTTACTTGTTTCAGTCATTTGACTGCGGCCATGCTGGAGCACCGCCTTTAGTTGAGCAAATCGACCCCAGGACTTATTCTTTGGAAGTCTAGTACTTATTCTATCGGTCTCTTTTTGCCGAACCGTTAAGTTACGGGG
>NC_142936.1:86094735-86104735 GCF_046866305.1 Octopus bimaculoides | reverse complement strand
TCGAACCTGTGTTCTCATTCTTAAGGTATTTTTCAATGCTATTATTATTATTATTATTATTATTATTATTATTATACACTCTGAGTGGTTGGCGTTAGGAAGGGCATCCAGCTGTAGAAACTCTGCCAAATTAGATTGGAGCCTGGTGTTGCCATCCAGTTTCACCAGTCCTCAGTCAAATCGTCCAACCCATGCTAGCATGGAAAGCGGACGTTAAATGATGATGATGATTATTATTATTCAGGTAACTGCCTGGAATCAAACTCAGAATCTTGGGGTTAGTAGCCTGCGCTCTTAACCACTACGCCATATGCCCACGGGCATATAGAACACAATGATATTGTTTCATGTTTGAACTTTTCCTCTCAAGCATTCACTCATCCATGTCGTTTGTTAGGATCAGGCACTTTCATATTCTTTTGTTCACTGAGGTATGTTGATGGGTATGCGCATACACAGCCTCACAGCACAGGGATGCAAATATAAATTTCAACAGAAATATGGTAACAAAAGGGTTAAAGTAACCATGATATTTTTAACCCTTTTGATACCAACCCAGCTGAAACCAGCTCTGGTTCTGTAGTACAAATGTCTTGTTTTCATAAGTTTTGAATTAAAATCTTCCACCAAACCTGAGTCATAATTTATGTTCCTAACACTAGCTGAATGATAACCAAGTTATTTTACTAAATTCTTTGTTATATTTAAAATTAATTGAAAGAAACACAGAGATTCTCAAAATAAATACAGTATTGAAAGGATTAGATATTTCTTTAATAATTTGAAAGACAACCCCACATGTGTGTGAGAGATGACAGTCAATAAAATACACAATTATTCTTGGTATTTTCTAACCTACTGACATGTACAGTAAAAAAAAAAAAAGAAAAAGTTGGGGATTTTATAACTGAACTGTGGACATGCTGGAGCACCACTTTGGTGGTTTTAGTAGAACAAATCAACCCCAATATTTATTTTTTTAAAATCTGGAATTTCATCGTCAAACTGCTAAGTTATGGAGAATATAAACAAACCAACACCAGCTGTCAAACAGTGTGTGTGTGTGTGTGTGAGAGAGAGAACAAGTACAAACACAATGACAGACACATACATATTTATACACACACAAACATGCACACATACATTTTTTAAACAAGTTTCCACAGTCTCTGTTAATTAGATTCATTTAGGGCTATAGTAGAAGACACTTGCCCACAGTGCTGCACAGTGGGACTGAACCTGAAACCATGTGGTTGCAAAGTGACCTTCTTAACCACACAGCCACGGTGGAGCCTATAGCTTACATATATTAACATATTACACTCTACATCTAGCATAAATTTGCATCGAGCACTTAACGTGTTTTGTACCAAAACATAAACAAAAGCTTGAAACTAACTAGAACACACACACACACACACACACACAAAACAGAAGCAATATACTAATTTCCAGATGTTGGTAAAACTTTTCGAGTCAAAACTGATGACTCAATGAACTCTCTTCACAAAAACCATACATACATACATATATATATATATATATATATATATATATATATATATATATATATATATATACACACACACACACACACACAGACACGTATATATATATATATATATATATCAACACGCACATATCTATATATACATGCCCCTGCATGGCCATAGCCAGATGGTTGAAACTAGTAAATATATAGTAAATATACATGTGTGTGTGTGTATACACACACACACACACACACACAATGTTGCTCACATACATGTGTGTGTGTGTGTGTGTGTGTGTGTGTGTGTATACACACACACACACACACACACACACACACACAATGTTGCTCACATACATGTGTGTGTGTGTGTGTACAGCGGACATGTGGTTTTATTTATCAAAGTCATTAGAGTAATTATGCCTACTCACAGTCTTAAACAATTAAAGTTTATTATTGAGCTAATTAATGCACATACACTCACACACACAACCTGTGTGAATACGTGTATATGTGTGCGTGTGTGTGCGTGTGTGTGTGTGTGTGTGAGTGTGTGTGTGTATACATTGTTACTATCAATCTTATTTTATTTGTCCCTTCATTGTACAATGTGTCCCAGTTTTACACAATGTCACACAATCTTAACGAAGCAACCAAATTGAAACAGACCTGAATTTAATTAAGTTTGTACAGTAGGCCTAGTCATGGCTGTGTAGTTAAGAAGCTCTTTTAGCAACCATGTTGTTTCATGTTCAGTCCTACATCATGGCACCTTGGGCAATTATCTTCTACCATAGCCTCGAATCCATCAATCCCTTGTGAGTGAATTTGGTAGATGGAAACTATGTGGAAGCCCATCATGTATTTATATATCAACAGCTATGTTTATATTTATTTTCATGTGTGTTTAATGAAGGTGCATGGCTCAGTGGTTAGAGCATTGGGCTCAGAATCAAGAGGTAGTGAGTTCGATTCCTGGACAGGGTTATGAAGACATTTTATTTTACATTGCTCCAGTTCACTGAGCTGTAGAAATGAGTTGCGACGTCACTGGTGCCAAGCTGTATCGGCCTTTGCCTTTCCCTTGGTATGGAGAGAGCAGGCTGGTATGCATGGGCGACCGGTGGTCTGCCCTAAACAACCCTGCCCGGACTTGTGCCTCGGAGGGTAACTTTCTAGGTGCAATCCCATGGTCATTCATGACCAAAGGGGGTCGTTACCTTTTCTGTGTGTGTGTGTGTGTTTGTGTACATCCTCCTCCACCACTTGAAAACTGGTGTTGGTTTGTTTACATCATTATAATTTAGCAGTTCGTAAAGGGGCCCAGTAGAATAAGTACAAGGCTTTGAAAAAATAAAATAAGTGCTGGTGTAGACACCACCTTGGAGGTGTCTAAGGTGATGTGTAAGCATGGCTGCAATCCAAAAGTATTATTAAACCTTGGATTCTGAGTTCAGTCACACACAAACACACACGAATAAATAAACACACACACACACGTAACAAGAGTTACTTAGGAATCCACAGGTTTATGCTTAGGCCCTTATCAAACTGGTTGACATGTGCCTTTGGCATGATTCTCTGGGTCTGTAAGCTCGTTGGGTCAGTCACACGGCAAACTCAGAACAATGAACGACTATAAATAAATACCCTGTTTTACATAATGACTTCTTTTTCTTCCATTGCAAAATCAAACACACATCAATACACACACACACAGACACACGTACCAACCAGGCATAAAGACACATACACACACACACACGTACCAACCAGGCTTAAAGACACATACACACACACACACATACCAACCAGGCATAAAGACACATACACACACACACACCAACCAGGCATAAAGACACACACACGCTCCAAACATAACGCACATACACACCAGACATAGACACACGCACACACATACCAGACATAAACACACACATATAAGACAAAGACACATACACACACACCAGACAAAGACAAACACACACAAGACAAAGACACGTACAAACACACACGAGACATAAAGACACACACACACACACACACCAGACGTAAAGGCCCGCGCACTCACACACACACACACGTTACAATTCGGTCCTAATGACATTTGGACCAATGTTTATGCTTTGTCCTAATGCCATTGATTAGGTTTTTTGCATATTGATTTTCGTTTTCATTATTGTTTCTTTATCCTTCATTAGATAAGCAGGGTGGTGGTGGTGGTGGTTGTGGTGGTGGTGGAGGGGGTAGAGTGATAAAATGTGCCAAATAAGAAGAGAGTAGGTGGTGGGGTGGGTGGGTGCTAAGTGGTCTATATAATAACAATATTGAGAGACGATGATGATGATGGTGATGATAGTGTTGATGATGATGATGATGATGATTGTGCAATGATGGTGGCGGTAGAAGTATGGCGTGTGCGTGCATGCGTGTGAGAGATGTGACGTGTGCGTGCATGCGTGTAGCTATGTGATGTGGTGTATGTGCGTGATGCTATATGTGTGTGAATGTGGCGTGTATACATGTACGTGTGTGTGTGTGTATACAATATGTGGGTGAATGGGACTTGTGTGTGCGCGTGTGCGTGATACTACATATGTGAAAGTGTGTAAATGTGATATGCATGTGTGCATATGTGAGGTGTGTATATACGTGTGTTGAATGCATGTTCATAATGACCTGAAGTGGGGTATGTATACATTATTTATTACTATTATTATTATCGTTGTTATTATTATTAGTTATTATTATTGTTAGTTATTATTATTATTATTATTATTATTATTATTATTGTTGTTGTTGTTGTTATGATGTGGTTTCAATAGCTTCCAATTGTTTCAGCCAATACAACGAATACTAAACAAGGTCGCCCTACATAAGGAAACACAGTGCACACGGCCATTGCACTGAACAAAATTGGAGGAAGGATGTTTGTGTGTCGAAATATATTAATGCTTAAATATGTACGACTTTCTATATACGTGTGTGTGGGGGTGTGTGTATGTGTGGGTGTGTGTTATTGACGTCATAAAAACGTTAAAAAAAACGAATAATTTCATCTATATATTTATACATATATACACATACATACATACATAAACATACCTATATATACATATAGGTACACAAACACACACACACACACATACATACATACACACATTAAGTACGTAAATATATTTGTATGTAAATATATTTGAATGCATAAATGCACACATCTGCATAATCATTACAGGCGGTTGCTGGGTCAATGGATAAGAAGTTCACTTCTCAAGCATATGCTTCGAAGTTCAGTCCCAGCTGGTGGCACCTTGGGCAAGCAGCCCTCAGTTGACTAAAGCCTTGTGAGTGGATTTAGTTGACAGAAACTGATAGGGCGGTGAGCTGGCAGAAACGTTAGCACGCCGGACGAAATACTTAGCGGTATTTCGTCTGTCGTTACGTTCTGAGTTCAAATTCCGCCGAGGTCAAGTACCAGTTGCGCACTGGGGTCGATGTAATCGACTTAATCCCTTTGTCTGTCCTTGTTTGTCCCCTCTATGTTTAGCCCCTTGTGGGCAATAAAGAAATAAGAAACTAATAGGAGCCCATTACATGTTTGTGCATGTGTGCGTGTGTGTATGTGTGTTGTTTATGAGAAATTATGATAAACATAAATTAATTTGCGAATGAGAAATTATGATAAACACAAATTAATTTGTTTCCTCTGAACATTTCACTGTTGTGGTTTTTTAAGCCTCGTTATTGCATTTTCAATAAAGTATCTAATTGTGCTTTGAATATCCAACGCAGAGATTCTAAACAATTTTGATAGTAAAAAAAACAGACAAGGAAACAAATGGTATAAACTTGTGCTTATCATAATTTATCCAACATTTGCTCTGTATACCATAAACAAAAATATAGTGAAGGCGCGTGGCTTAGTGGTTAGGGCATTCGGCTCACGATCGTAATATCGTGAGTTCAATTCCCGGCGGTGCGTTGTATCCTTGAGCAAGACACTATATTTTCATGTTGCTCCAATCCATTCAGCTGTCAAAAATGAGTAGTACCCATATTTCAAAGGGCCAGCCTTGTCACACTGAATCTCCCTGAGAACTAAGTTAACCCTTTAGCATTCAGATTACTCCGTCTAACACAAAGCCTATTTACTCACGTTGTTTTGAATGAAACACAAATTATCTCGTAGATTTCGATGTTTATCTTTAGAGTGACACTGTAGAGTAAGTAAACGTGTCTGTGGAGTGCTCAGCCACTTGCACGTTAATTTCACGAGCAAGCTGTTCCGTCGAGTGTATCAGCTGGGACCCTCGTCGTCGTAACCGACGGAGTGCTCCTAATATCATAACCAATAACAAACTATGAAGTCTAGTAGTAATAATCCACAGTGTGAGACGTTGATAATCTATATGGAGCTTTAAACACAATAGTAGCAGCTGTACACCTAGATGGTGTACAGCTGAGGCGCAATGGCTCAGTGGTTAGGGCAGCGGACTCGCGGTCATAGGATCGCGGTTTCGATCCCCAGACCGGGCGTTGTGAGTGTTTATTGTGCACAAACACCTAAAGCTCCACGAGGATCTGGCAGGGGATGGTGGCGAACCCTGCTGTACTCTTCCACCACAACTTTCTCTCACTCTTTCTTCCTGTTTCTGTTGTGCCTGTAATTCAAAGGGTCAGCTTTGTCACACTCTGTGTCACGCTGAATATCTCCGAGAACTGCATTAAGGGTACACGTGTCTGTGGAGTGCTCAGCCACTTGCACGTTAATTTCCCGAGCAGGCTGTTCCGTTGATCGGATCAACTGGAACCCTCGACGTCGTAAGCGACCGAGTGCCAACAACAACAAACACCTAAATGTACTCACAAGATATTTAAAAAAACCTCTAGCACTCAACTGGTTGCGATATTGAAGGCTCCAGTCGATCCAATCAATGGAATAGCCTGCTCATGAAACTAACATGCAAGTGGTTGAGTACTCCACAGACACATATACCCATAACGTAGTTCTCAGGCAGATTCAGCGTGACACAGAGTGTGACAAGGCTGGCCCTTTGAATTACAGGTACTACTCATTTTTGCTAGGTGGGTGGACTTGGAGCAACGTGAAATGAAGTGTCTTGCCCAAGGGACACAACGTGCCACCAGGGATTGAACTCACAACCTTACCTGAATATCCCTAATATCCCTAACCACTAAGCCACATGCCTTCACTCACAAGATGTACTACACACACATATTTTGGGAAGGCAGTTTGTCTTGACAGTGAATGACAATTGTAAACAAATGTCATCGTTAAATAAGCGGTGTCAGCTTTTATGAAAGCAACAGCTCAATTCCTGCAGGAAATATTGCAGGGAGAAGATTCCAGAAGGAGAATGCCCTGGGGGGAAGAAAGCTTTGGCAAAGTGTTTAGTGCAGAGAAAAGAAAGGAAGGTTGGACACACCAAGGGCGCTGAGATGTGGAAAGATGAATTGGGATGAGTGCTGGAGTGGTGGATGTACGAGATTAGTCAACTCTAAGGAACTGAGGGTGGACTGTGCTTATTAACGGTGAATGCCAATCAGTCAAGTGGGACTTCTCAAGTGTGTAATCAAGGGTGTCAGTGTTGGCGCCAGTATTCTATTGTAGGCCTCACTTCAACCTTTCAGCCCTGCAGAGTGTCAGGAACTGTTAGGAATTGAAATGTCTTGTGACCCAAAAGACGTGGTCTTAGCAATGAGATATGATCTTAGCAATGAGATGTGATCTTAGCAATGAGATGTGATCTTAGCAATGCAGTGGATGTGCTTTCGTCAGGTGAGATTTTTTGGTAATAGTGAAGACCAGTATTTAGAGTGAGCATGAAGGCTCTAGTTGAGTGATGCTCGTATTTACTGGTGGAGTGGCACTTTTCATCAGAGATGTCCACTAAGTATGAAAGTTGTCCTGGAGTTAACTATAGATATAAAGCATGGGAATGGACAGCAGAGGGAGTGCAAGGCGTCTAGAATGTCACACTAACGTGTGTGTATGTGGAGGGGGGGGGGGCTAAATTGATGGATAAACCAATACGGATAGAATCCATAATGGCTTGATAATTGATGTAGAATTCTTCATCTGGAACAGATGTACTCTGGACACGAAACCACACCTGCTGCTGCCGCCATACGTACACACAGAACCATCACATCATGCATTTCTGTTTCTCATTACCCCCCCCCCCCCCATCATTGACAACACTGCAACCACAACCACCATCATCAACATCGCTACCACCATCATCATCAACAACATCACCACCACCACTATCGGCAATGTGTACTTCATCACCATCAGCAGCACGTTGATGAGTTGGTGGCTTTGATGTAAAATGTCAGCTACAGGAAAAACACCCCACCTTCAGTTATCACTGTTCCTAGCAGCACTGAAGTATGTGTGTGTGTGTGTGTGTGTGTGTTGTACCCTTGGTGGTCAACTATCATAGAGGAGACAATCCCTTCTAGATAAAGTTGAGGAAGATTTAAAAGTTTGGAATTTTCCTCAAAGAGTAAAGAAAAAGATGTACAGAACACACACGTTTCATTTTTTAAACACATTATAAAGATTCCAGTTTACAGCCGTAAGTATCCATGTATAGCATTATTTCTCACTTCTTTGAAATCAAACACACACACGCGCGCGCCCGTGTACATATCTTCTACAAGTGTGTGCATATATATTAGAGAAAATTATGTTTCTGTACCACACGTTGTCATTCCACCTAGACCTATCTACATGTTAACAAGAGAGCTACGACAATTTAGAGAATGACATGCCTTGTGTAAAAATAATTTAAGCAGAGTGATCTACACTTGAACTGCTAGAAATAGCAGCCAAATTTCACATCATTTACACCCGATCATTTAAAAATTATGTTGTCTGAGGTAGCTGGGGTCTCTTATGCTTGAGGGAAATGAGTTTTAATGAGGAATGAGTAAAACGCATCAAGAATGAGTTTTACTTGAACAGCAATGGATCGTGTCACATGATGAAAGTTAGTCTCGCCTGTAACTTTAATCTCCTCCAAAACGTTTATTTATTAATATAATGTGAAAGTAAAATGAAAACAATGGAATAAGTGAAAGAATGGAAGAAGCAGCGCACACACAAAGGGAAAACAACTACACATATAAAACATGAAGTAAGGGAGAGAATTCTGTAATCTAAGGGCGATAACTCTAGTCAAACTATTTGACTACGTTTTTTTTTCTCAAGGATGCTGTTATTGCTCAGCACCCCACCCCACAAGTCGGCCCGACTCGAGTAGACTATGATTAAAAGACATTTAAGCCGTAATTATCTATCTCTTTTAATACCAGATGCTACATATTCTAATTTGCTCTGCTTTTTTCTTCTCAATAGTGTAGGATGTAATTTAACAGAAATGTCGTTAATTCTAGCAGACGAGCTCCTACATTGGTTTGAGAAAACAACTTCAGTTTAAATACCCTCGTATCGTAGATTTGCTTTTGCTACGTGTAATGCAACCCATGCTTAACTTATGATACTCAGCACAGCTAATACGACACATTAACGGTAATACACACACACACACAATACTGTACACCTGATACTCCCCCACCACCGCCACCAAACGTTTTATTTACGTTTCTTTTTTCTGTACACCGTTCACTTCTTGTGCCGCTTCTTTGTACCGTACATGCAGTTTTGGTTATTTTTTCTGATGAGTTGTAGTGCACCTGAGCAGTGCACATCATAAGTTCATTATATTATACAGTATTTGCTGGCATACAAAACCCACTTTTTTATTTTTTCCATAAGTCTAAAAAAAATAATAAATAAATATGGCATTCCGTCGGTTACGACAAAGAGTGTTCCAGTTGATCCGATCGATGTAACAGCCTGCTCGCGAAACTAATGTGCAAGTGGCTGAGCACTCCGCAGACACGTGTATCCTTAATGTAGTTCTCGGGGAGATCAGTATGACACAAAATATGACAAGGCTGGGCCTTTGAAATACTAGTACAACTTATTTTTGTCAGCTTAGTGGACTGGAACAACGTGAAATAAAGTGTCTTGCTCAAGGACACAATGCATCACCAGGAATTGAACTCACGATTTTACAATCGTGAGCCTGATAGCCTAACCACTAAGCCACGTGCCTTCACTAGATAAATACTAATCACCCCTCATTCTGAATGTGAAAGGCCTCTCATAAGCTTTACTTAGGGCACTAAAACCCTTTGGTAATTTTTCAGATTAACACCCGCACGATTTTCGTTAGGGTTAGGGTTAATGTTATGGTTAGGGTTTTAGGGTCTGGGTTAGGGTTTTAGGGTTAGGGTTAGGGTTTTAGGGTTAGGGTTTTAGGGTTAGGGTTTTAGGGTTAGGGTTAGGGTCTAGGATTAGGGTGTGTGTTAGGGTTAAGTTTAGGGTTTTAGAGTTAGGTAATCGTGTGGGTGTTAATCTGAAAAATTACCAACCCTTTTTTTCTTTACTCTGCACTGCTGATTTTGGGGTACATC
>NC_142936.1:86084735-86089735 GCF_046866305.1 Octopus bimaculoides | reverse complement strand
GATAAACAGCGCATGACCTTGCAGGTGGGGCCCAGTTAGAATTTTCTTCAGGTCAAGTAGCCCATTCTGCTCAAAAGGTCCCTGAATAAGGTTTGTTTAAGGATATTGAGCAAAACACCCATGTTTCCAGAGGTGAATTATTCAAACCCCAAAGAATTCCTCTCAACATATGGCCATGATGATCCCCCACTACTTCTGCTCATGATCAGAGATGCAGGTATTGTCAGCCAATAAGGGACATGCTCAACTGGTTACGGTCAAACAACTGACAAGCAAATCTGTGGTATTAAGCAGAATATTTGCTGTAGCCGATCTTTTTATACCAAGACAAAACAATGTACATGATAACACTTCCAGTCAGTTGGCAGAATCGTTAGCACACGGGGCAAAATGCTTAGCGACATTTCTTCCGACTTTAGGCTCTGAGTTCAAATTCTGCTGTGGTTCAGTTTACCTTTCAGGGTCCTTTTGGGGATCGATGTAATCGACTATCCCCACTCAACCAAAATTTCAGGCCATAGATGATGATGATGATGATGATGATATATTAAAATAGAAAGGGTTACAACTCTGCAGATGTGGTTATGGTACTGGTATGGCCGAGTAGTTAGGAAGTTTGCTTTGTAATTATGCAGTTTCAGGTTCAATCACACTGCAGAAGACTAACATGTGTGTGTGCACATGTACACACATGTGCCTGACAACCAGTGCTGGTTTGTATCTGTCTCCTTGCAACTTAGCAGTTTGGCAAAAACATTGTAATAAAATAAGGGTGTTGATTTCATTAACTACACTCTTCAAAGGAGTGCTCCAGCATGGCTATATTCCAACAACCACATTACTGCATATATATATATTAGACATATAAATATATATGTATTTATATACACACGCACACACACAATATGTATATAATTTTACAAATTATTATTTTAAAAAATACTATATTTTTCACGTGTATAAATGTTTTCAATTCATTATACCACAATTCAAACACAATTTCTTTCAAATCTGTAACATGTATATATATATATATATATATATATATATACATACGTGTGTGCGCGCGCGCGCATGACCTGTTAAGATTTAATTAAAAAGATTCTTTTTAAAAAACTTGGATGACGTATCTTAGCCATTCAAAAAGAAAACAAGATAACACAGTTATCTCCCTTGCATAACTTGTTTCCCGTTCCATTTATGTCTGCAGTTTGTTCCACGTCTTAAGACTTTGCAGTCTTGGTGTGTATTTCCATAATTCCGAAAGCTCATTCGACCGCCTGTAGACACAGACCCAGGCCTGGGTAGTTTACACAATGAACTCGGGAAGGTGACATACACTCACACGCATATAGGGATAAATATATATATATATATATATATATATAATTTTCCAGAGGATGTAGCAACCGTTACCAATATAGCATATAGAGTGGTGAATAAATCGATATATCGAGTTTGAAGTCTATGTCTCTTTTGAATATGAAAATTTAAAAGTTAAAAACCTTATAATATATATATATATATGACAATACATTACTTCAATACATTAATACAGAGAAAGATATATACACACATACAAAATGGAGATAAATGCATTGGTAGAGATGTTGTGGAGTAAACAGATATGTAGATAGAAAGAAAGGTAAACAGACAGCGTGTGTGTGCGTGTGTGTGGAGAGAGAGAGAAAAAGAGAGAAAAAGAGAGTTGCAAATATATGAAGAGACGTCTTTGTGTGTGTGTTTATATTTACCAAAGGGAAAAGGTTCCTTTGTTATATAGTCGAGTCTGTAGGAGATGGAGAAACTATAAAGAAAAAGACTTACCATTTTGTGGGAATCAAACTGTCCTAACCAATTGCCCAGTTCATGTTCAGCATCATGATCATCATTATCACTGTCAACCTCCACATCGCTGGCACTTTTATAGTCATCCTCATCCATTCTGGAAGCAGTTAAGAGCAAAATGTTAATAATAATAACAATAATAATAATAATAATGGGAATGACAGCCAAACGGGCTGATTACTACCTAGCTCAGATACCAGGAAACCCCAAAATGGCTAAAGTTCAAAAGATAGTGCTCATGGGAACTGCCCATATCCTACATAAAATACTGTCTATGTGATCTCAAATTTTAAAGCAAACACATAATTTTCTTATGGTTTCTTAAACATTCACTTGAACAACAATGTACAAATCCAAATATATGGTACCCAAGGCATAACACCTACATGAACTTCTAACTTGTTGTCTCTTGAGGTCTCTGGGTGAGACTTGGATCCAACTTGTACAAATGCAAAGCAAAAGTCAAACATAAAATAATAATAATAATAATAACAACAACAACAGCAACACAAGCAGAAGTAGTTGGGGATCATCATAGCCATGTGTTGAGAGGAATTCTTTGGGGTTTGGATAATTCACCTCTGGAAACATGGGTGTTTTTGTTCAACATCCTTAAACAACCCTTATTCAGGGACCTTTTGAGTGGGATGGGCTACTCGACCTGAAGAAAATTCTAACTGGGCCCCACCTGCTAGGTCATGCGCTGTTTATCTTGATATGAGATCAGTATGTCATGCACATATGGTTGTGATGCATGTGCCTGGTGTACCCTTATCAGACGGGTAGCCATGATGGGTATAATGGGCTTCGTATATTTTACCCCAATGTCACTTTGATGGCAGGCACTGCTCTCTCACTCAATAATAATAATGGTAATAATAATAATAATCCTTTCTACTATAGGAACAAGACCTGTAACTTTGAGGGAAGGTGCCACTCATCTGGTACTTAATTTATTGACCCTGAAAGAATGAAAGGCTAAGTAGACCTTGGAGGAATTGGAACTCAGAACGTAAAAACAGATGAAATGCTGCTAAGCATTTTGCATGGCGTGCCAAAATAATTGTCCCAAATTTCAGCAGAAGGTCAGCAATTTTGAGGGAGAAAGCCAGAAGAAATGCCACTTAGCATTTTGTCTAGCACACCAACAATTCCACCAGCTCAAAGCTTTAATAATAATATATTAATAATAATAATAATAATTCGCCTAAAGCTTTCCTTCATTTCAATTTCCTTGATTTTTGTCATATTCCAAAACACCCAGATACTTCTACTCAGAAAATAGCATTCCATGACAGCTGTATTTATTGTCTTGGTCCATTTTGTTCTAATAAGTGTATAATGACAACTGGACCTGTGCTGCTCACACACAGGGCACCTGCTGGGTGAAAGTCCATCACCTGTAGTTCTGTCCTAATTTATGCCATTGTTTGTGTTAATTCTATTATTCATTACTCTCAGGCAGAGGAAAGTGTTCATAAAGTGTCACAAACACCATGGTAATAATAATAATAATAATAATAATAATGGTTTTAAATTTTACCACAAGGGCAGCCGTTTTGGGGAAGTGGGGGCTAGTCGATTACATCAACCCCAGTGTTTCACTGGTATTTAATTTATCGACCCCGAAAGGATGAAAGGCAAAGTTGACCTCGGTGGAATTTGAACTCAGAACGTAGCGGCAGACAAAATACCACTAAGCATTTCTCCCTGGCATGCTAATGATACTACCAACTCTCTGCCTTCACCACAACAACAACAATAAAAAAAAAAAAAAAAAACCTTTCTACTATAGGCACAAGGCTTAAAAGTTTAGGGGAAGGGCGCTGCCTGATTACATCAACACTGGTACTCAACTGGTACTTACTCTATCAACCCTGAAAGGATTTGAACTCAGAACATAAGGAGTTGAAAATAATAATAACAATGTTTACTTTTATAGGCACAAAACGTGAAATTCTGTGGGGAGGGGGTGAGTTGATTACATCGACCCCAGTACACAACTGGTACTTATTTCATTAACCCTGAAAGGATGAAAGGCTAAGTCAACCTCGGTGGAAATTGAAATCAGAACGTAAAGAGAGACAAAATGTTGCTAAGAATTTTGTAAACAGTTCTGCCTGTGCGCTGCCTTAGAAGAATGAAAATAATGCAACTTAAACATTACATACTGTACACAATAATATCTCAGATTAAAATACATAACACAACTCATAGAACGCACACCGAATATGGCAACCACTGAATCAGAAACGAAACACTTACATAGAACAAAACCTACATAATCACTGTTCGACACTATAATAACATCAAACTTCCACAACATACACTCTACACGATTGTGACCCAGTGATATAGCACAACACAAAGTTTAAACTGTACACGGTCACTAATCAATGAAGAGGTACAACTCATGTAACACATTCTCTGCTCAAAAAAAATACTAAAAGAACTAAACTAGCATCAGAAACAACAATGATAAAGTGAGGTGGTACACTAACATAATTGTACACAGCCTAAATAAAACAAAAAAAGAAAGAAAAAAAACCCCAGAGAAAACAACCAATTCTGCACTCACTAACACACACCTTGAGATCATAGAGGTGCATTTGGTGTTGCAGTCGAAAGTTGTACGAAACCTAATTAACTTTCCATTGTAATTGTTATAAGTGAAATGACACAATCACTTGTGTGAGGATATTGATAAATTATCTATCGGATAGGTAGGCATAGCTGCGTTCTGGACAGGGGCTCTATTAAGGGTTCTATGAATGTCATTATGACATTTGAAATACCACAAAGTCAATAGGGGTTCTACCAAACTGCTGTTTAATAACAAGAAGAAGAAAGGTCAGTTGACTTGTGCACTGACATGAGTTTGGAGGACCAAAGATTTCATGTGAAATGCATCAAGATTTGGAAAGATAGAGACGATGTTTGAATGTTTACCCTACATAGAATACCCACTTGCATGCTGGAAAATACAGTGTGTGTTTGTGTGTGTGTATATATATATATATATATATATATATATAGATAGATAGATAAATAGACAGATAAATATATACATATATATATAGAGAGAGAGAGCAATAAGAAAATGGCAGTTTAAAAGAGCTGTCAATCATATAAACCCCGAATACGTAACTGGT
>NC_142936.1:86077235-86079735 GCF_046866305.1 Octopus bimaculoides | reverse complement strand
TATTCTATCGGTCTCTTTTGCCAAACCGCTAAGTTACGGAGACCTAAACACACCAGCATCGGTTGTCAAGCGATGTTGGGGGACAAACACAGACACACAAACACACACACATATATATATATATATACATATATACGACGGGCTTCTTTCAGTTTCCGCCTACCAAATCCACTCACAAGGCTTTGGTCGGCCCGAGGCTATAGTAGAAGACACTTGCCCAAGATGCCACGCAGTGGGACTGAACCAGGAATCATGTGGTTGGTAAGCAAGCTTCTTACAACACAGCCACTCCTGCGCCTATTTATATATATACTCTTTACTCTTTTACTTGTTTCAGTCATTTGATTGTGGCCATGCTGGAGCACCGCCTTTAGTCGAGCAAATCGACCCCAGGACTTATTCTTTGTAAGCCTAGTACTTATTCTATCGGTCTCTTTTGCTGAACTGCTAAGTTACGGGGATGTAGACATACCAACATCAGTTGTTAGGCAATGGTGGAAGGACAAACATATATATATATATATATATATATATATATATATATATATATATATATATATACGACGGGCTTCTTTCAGTTTCTGTCTACCAAATCTACTCACAAGGCTTTGGTCAGTCCAAGTTTATAGTAGAAGACACTTGCCCGAGGTGCCATGCAGTAGGACTGAACCCAGAATTGTTATGGTTGGGAAGCAAGCTTCTTACCACACAACCATTGCATATAAATTCACTGAGAGGACAGCCCCACCACTGCTCCTACCAACTCCCCAAAGATCTAATAAGGGAGCCTCTAGATGGTCACATGACCAGCTGGAAACAGAAAAATACCAATCAAATTACATCTTAAAAATCTTAAGAAAGGAAAGGATTAATAAGATAATGTAGTCCTAGATAGCCTAAAAATGCTGACAAGATGATCATGGCTAGAACACCTTTGGTTAATCAGAAATGACTCGGGGTTAAACATCAAAGACAAGAAGAGCAGCTGCCACCTCCACCACCATAATTCAACTATTGTAAGTCTTTATTTACAGCCCAATTGTTGTTGGCACTCTGTCGCTTATGACGTCGAGGGCTCCAGTTGATCCGATCAACGGAACAGCCTGCTCGTGAAATTAACGTGCAAGTGGCTGAGCA
Organism: Octopus bimaculoides; assembly: GCF_046866305.1. Taxonomy (NCBI): domain Eukaryota; kingdom Metazoa; phylum Mollusca; class Cephalopoda; order Octopoda; family Octopodidae; genus Octopus; species Octopus bimaculoides. The sequence goes on along the minus strand of NC_142936.1, from coordinate 86,078,598 downwards.
TTCCACAGACACATGTACCCTTAACGTAGTTCTCGAGGGTATTCAGTGTGACACACAGTGTGACAAGGCTGACCCTTTGAATTACAGGCACAACAGAAACAGGAAGTAAGAGTGAGAGAAAGTTGTGGTGAAAGAGTACAGCAGGGTTCGCCACCATCCCCTGCCGGAGCCTCATAGAGGTTTAGATGTTTTTGCTCAATAAACACTCACAACGCCCGGTCTGGGAATCGAAACCGCGATCCTATGACCGCGAGTCCGCTGCCCTAACCACTGGGCCATTGCGCCTCCCACAGCCCAATACATCGTTTTATATAATACCAGTGTTATATTGTTGGAAACTAGGTCTTTGGATTTTCTTGTGTAAAATTCCTAGCAATAATATCCCTTAATTCATTTCAAATTGGGACTCAGATCCTACCCAACCTCCAATCATTTTTTTTTTTATATATATTTTCTGCTACAGTATGGAAAAAGAAATATAGCAAGTGAGAAGGTTCAACAATTTTCAAACACAACAATCTTTCCATTTTGTTTCTCCATTATTCTGCAATATTATTTCAACTCTAAGGATCTTCTTCTAACAAATCTGTAAATTTTATTCTCAATCATAACAGAATGTGATTGGTTTTTATGCTAATGTGATAATAAAACTGATACAATATGCCAATACCAGTATTTTTATTGAAGACCGTAACCTGATATCTATCATTTACATAACAATGTGATATCAATTAAACCATTGTAATAACCTCTCTCTCTGTCAGTATTTCATTGTCTATCATAGCTTGATGCCATTCGCTTCCATGATCAGCATGTGATATCGATGTGCGATATCCTGCTAGCATTTCGTAATCACAATTTGATAGACTTAATTTCCTTAACCATGTGAAATTAATGTCATCTCTCTTCCACAGTTGCTTCGGCAACTGACTGCTCCGAATGACCTAGATTCGGAACCACAAAAGGACACACACACACATAGCAACCAGCTGCAGAGGCAATCAAGTGTTTTGTTCACTGGTGTGTAACAGAATGCTGTGACAATATAAGAGCGAACACTTGCAGAGATCTGCAAAATGGCAGTGCAGTCTGCTGCAATTAGTATCCAGGGTGTGCAGCCTTCCATGAAACTGAATGCATTTTGGTTGCAACAGTCCATCAATTAAGATTAATTATCTCGCAATATAATCACAATAATGAGATTGAAACAACCTGTGGCTTCAATTTCACCGAATCCCTAAGAACTTGTAGATTAGCCAGATCCTGCACATATTATTATTATTATTATTATTATTGAGGGCAATGAACAGGTAGAATTGTTACCATGACAGAGAAAATGTTTACTGGCATTTTTTCCAGCTTA
>NC_142936.1:86047235-86072235 GCF_046866305.1 Octopus bimaculoides | reverse complement strand
TAAGCAAGCTACTTACCACACAGCCACTCCTATGCCTTGTTGTCTTTTTTTAGACCTAGATCGTCCATGAGCAGAGGTAATGATCAAAAACATTACAACCATGATCATTCCATATTTTTGCATTGTGTATCTAAGACTACACAGAAAAATGTGTCCCTCCTTTTTTAAGATAGTAGGATTGGGTTAAGACTTGAACATATTTTGCAATTATTACTAACAGATGGTTCCAGGTTCATTCCCACTGCGTGGCACCTTGGGCAAGTGTCTTCTACTATAGCCTCGGGCCGACCAAAGCCTTGTGAGTGGATTTGGTAGACAGAAACTGAAAGAAGCCTGTCGTATATATGTATATATATATATATATATATATATATATATATATATATATATATATATATATATATATATATATGTATGTGCGTGTGTGTGTGTTTACGTGTGTCTGTGTTTGTCCTCCCACCATCGCTTGACAACCGATGGTGTTGTGTTTACGTCCCCGTAACTTAGCAGTTCGGCAAAAGAGACCGAAAGAATAAGTACTAGGCATCCAAAGAATAAGTCCTGGGGTCGATTTATTCGACTAAAAGGCGGTGCTCCAGCATGGCCGCAGTCAAATGACTGAAACAAGTAAAAGAGTAAAGAGTAAAGAGTGATCAACTAATTGCACAGAGGATCTCTTAGTTTGGAGAGTCATGAGGTTGATTATAACAGTGGTGATAATGATGATGGGGTGGTGATGAAGATGATGATGATGGTGAAAATGGCAGTAGTGATGTTATGATAATGGTGATGATGATGGTGGTAGTGGCGGTGATTATACATATTTTTCTCTTTAACACTTTTTTTCTCCTGTAACATAGTGTCTATAGGGACCCTGTGGCAAATCAATCCTGTTGTTGTTGTTGTATTAATAATCTATTTTATTTATTAATTAGCAGTAACTAATAGGCATAGACATCATGTAGCAAACAGCAATCAATTTGGTAATTAAAAACCAACAGGTGCTCTAATACACACACACACACCACCACCACCACTACCACCACCACACCACACTACTTCACCACCACCACTACCACCACCACACCACACTACTTCACCACCATCATTACACCACACACATACCTGAAAAATATGCAAACACAAACACTCACATATGCAGACAGACACCCTCTCACTCATGTCCATGTACAGATAGAGGTGTGTGTGTACACGCACACACACGTGCATGCGCATGCATACACGCACTTCTGCTGACTGAGTTCCCGACAGTTTAAGGAACAGTGGGGAGGGAGAGGAGGGGAAAGAAATAGGTGGGGGTGGGGGTGGGGTGGAACTAACTGCAGGGAATCAGCAGGGGTAGGGCAGGATGTTGTTGTTGTGGGAGGAGTAGAGGGGGTGATGGGGGAGTGCAAGGATGGATGTGGTGGTGCCTGTCTTGTGTTATCATGGAAACAGTTAAGCAGAGGGAATGCAATCAAGTGAACGAAGGGATTTTGTTTGGGTGGTGATGGTGGTGGTGGTGGTGGTAGTGGAGGAGTGACAGGATGCAGCGGGAGTGGGGGGAGCCGGAATAAATCTTTAAGGAGCTTTGAAGGTCTGATTAAGTATATAAAAAAAAAAAACCTTTCACTTGTCAGCAGAAAGATGGGGGGGGGGATGTGAGATGAGGTATAAGGGTTGATAAGCAACGATGGTAGCAGAGATAGCATTTTGGGGAATTAGGTCCACCTTTACCTGCAGGGCCCCAGTGAGGTGAAGAACCTGTGCTAAAAGGTAGTTGGTTGAAAGGCCAGTGTCCCTAAATCCTTCTTATTCCATCCAACAGATATATTTATTCCATTGAGGTAGAGGAGAAGGGAAGGTCATGGTAGGATGTCCTAAGGTCAGAGAAATGTGTTGTCCCTAATTTAACAAAGGTTGGGTCTTTTGATATTACACACACACAAGCACAAACACTTACACACACACACATTTACACATACACACTAACACTTACATGCACACATGCACACACCACATGCACACACACACATAGACACATGAAGGATACATCTTAATCTTTTACTTGTTTCAGTCATTAGACTGTGGCCATGCTGGGGCACTACCTTAAAGAGGTTTTAGTCAAATGAATTTAAGCCAGTACTTAGCTTTTTTTTAAAGCGTGGCACCTACTCTATCAGTCCCTTTTGCCAAACCGCTAAGTTACAGGGACATAAAAAACACCAACACCAATTGTCAAGTGGAACAAACACAAAGACACATGCACACACACACACACACGCACGCATGCGCATATATACGATGGGCTTCTTTCAGTTTCCTTCTACCAAATCCACTCAAACGGTTTTGGTCAGCCTGAAGCTATCGAAGACACTCGACCAAGGTGCCTGCCACACGGTAGGATTGAAACTGGAACCATGTCATCGGGAAGCAATCTTCTAACCACACAGCCACTCTTATGCCCATCCCAGCCTCGCCTGTGTCTATGCATTGTTCTGAGACACAATGTCTGAAGAAGAATACAGATTTTCTCGATCAGGTTGGCCTGGGGTTAAATACACAATGCCAACAACAACAACAATAGCAACAACAACAACAACAGCAACACTGAACAAACGAAAGCAACAATGACAGAAAAGCCTAAATACAAATAAGAGTCCATAGAAATTAAGTTGATTGGTCTGTGAAGGATATTAACATCCTGGTAATCTATTCCACTGCCAAGATGACCATTTCATTAACAATCATAATTAACAATAACAACAATAACAATGACGATGACAACGATGACGTTGATGATAATGATGATGATGATGATGATGATGATGATGATGATGATGACGGCCATTGGTATCCAATGAGGAAATGCAAAAATCTATCAGATTTTCATTAATAATAATTCTTGCTGTAATTTCAGCCTATTTTGTATGTAACCAAGAATAATGACAATAATGACGGTGATGATGGTGATGGTGATGATGGTGATGGTGATGATGGTGATGATGGTGATGATGATGATCACCAATGGCGGCCAACTACAAAAGGAGGCATGCTTTTTACAATGGTCAATATTTCCGCAAACTGAATGACCTACATTTATAGATATCCATGTGTGTATGCATGTGATGTGTGTGTGTGTGTGTGTGTGTGTGTGTGTGTATGTGTTCATACATGTGACGCTCTGCATCGGAATTGACTATAGTCATGTGAGATGTCATGAATGGAAAGTCAGAAATGCCATTGACAATGAGGAAGCACAGAGAGAGAGAGACTGCAATCATCCGTGAAGACGGAGCAATCACCAGAAATGTGTGTGTGTGTGTGTGTGTGTGTGTGTGTGTGTATGTGTGTGTGTGTGTGTGATCATCATCCTTTAACGTCCTCCTTCCATGCTGGCATGGGTTGGACGGCATGGGCTGGAGCTGACAAGTCAGAAGACTGATATAGGCTCTATTGTTTGCCTCTGTGTGTGTGTGTGTGTGTATGTACGAAATGAGCAACAGTAGAAACAGATTTACCGTGCACCACTACCACTACCACTACCACCACCACCACCACCACCACCACCACCACCACCGCCATTACCACCACCACCACCACCACCACCACCACCATCACCACCGCCACCACCACCATCTCACCAAGACATCTCCAAAGGTCAACCCATAGAGATGACGAATGTTTGAGTGGTGTATTTTCCGCAACAACATAATCTAGGATATTTCACACTGGTTTCTACACAACAGACTTAATGACACAATAACAGATCAGATTCAGCCTAGATATATGCCTGACCACTCAGCTTCAACTGCTTCAAGGAGAAGCTTTAAGTATTTACATGAAACCCCGCCTGTCTTAGAAAAACGACAATGAGAAAATCCTGAGAGACACACAGACAGACCGCCAGATGCTATATAATAAACTGTCTTGGTGACAATTGCGACAACAGTGGATTAATTTAGCGTTGATATATCCAACCAAAGTTAGTGAGTGGATTTCAAAGACAGAAACTGAAAGAAGCCCAATGTGTGTGTGTGTGTGTGTGTGTGTGTATATATATATATATATATGTTCTGCGCCGTGAGGACCAAAGACTCGAGGTATTTCGTGTTGCAAGACAGTGTAGGAGAGAGAATAGTGATGTTGTAGGTGAGAAATGTGTTCGCATGGATGATGGTACGCTTGCACTAAATGAGGATGCAAAGAAAGAGGTCTGGAGATGCCACTACGATAGATTGCTTAATAAAGAGAATGAATGGGAGGAAGAGAGCCTGCCGTATGTCGACCCAATAGAGGGACCAGCTATCCGAGTTGATAGTACCAGGGTAGATAAAGCAATTAAGAGTATGAAGACCGGGAAAGCCCCCGGCCCATCAGGAATCACTGCAGAGATGCTCAAAATATCTGGCAGTGTTGGCTATAGCCTAGTCACCCGTATTACGAACCAGGTGATACACGAAGGAGTCATACCCAATGACTGGTGTAGCAGCATCATAGTCAACTGCTACAAAGGTAAAGGTGACGCTTTAGATACAAATAATTACAGAGGCATCAAGCTGTTAGATCAGGTTATGAAAGTTACAGAGAGGGTCATAGCCCAACTAATTAGGGAGCGAATCAATTTAGATGAGATGCAGTTTGGGTTCGTGCCAGGTAAAAGCACTACTGATGCCTTATTTCTAGTGAGACAGCTGCAGGAGAAATACCTAGCTAAGGATAAACCTCTGTACCTGGCTTTCGTTGACATGGAGAAAGCCTTTGACAGGGTCCCCCGATCCCTTATCTGGTGGTCAATGAGGAAACTTGGGATAGAAGAATGGTTAGTGAGAGCTGTGCGAGCCATGTACAGAGATGCTGCCAGTAAGGTGAGGGTTGGAAATGAGTACAGCAATGAATTCCGGGTAGAGGTAGGGGTCCACCAAGGTTCCGTCCTCAGCCCCCTCTTATTTACCATAGTCCTCCAGGCAATCACAGAGGAGTTCAAGACAGGTTGCCCCTGGGAGCTCCTCTATGCTGATGACCTTGCCCTAATTGCGGAGTCACTATCAGAACTAGAGGAGAAGTTTCAGGTGTGGAAGCAAGGTCTAGAATTGAAGGGCCTTAGAGTCAACCTAGCTAAAACCAAAATCCTAATAAGTAGGAAGGTAGATAAAACACAAACCCCTTCAGGTAGATGGCCCTGCTCAGTATGTAGAAAAGGAGTAGGTAGTAACTCTATAAGATGTACCCGGTGCAAGCTATGGACACATAAGAGGTGCAGCAACATCAAAGGCAGGTTAACTAGCAAGTTAGTTTTTGTTTGTGGCAGATGTTCAGGTGCAATAAAGACTGTAAACAAACAGGAAACAACTTCTATCTCATTCCAGGGTGAAAAACTAGAGGCAGTCGATAGCTTCCGCTATCTGGGCGACCAAGTTAGTAGTGGGGGTGGGTGCGCTGAAAGTGTAGCTGCTAGAATAAGAATAGCCTGGGCAAAGTTTAGAGAGCTCTTACCCCTGCCGGCGACAAAGGGACTCTCACTCAGAGTAAAAGGCAGACTGTATGACGCATGCGTATGAACAACCATGCTACATGGCAGTGAAACATGGGCTGTAACTGCTGAGGACATATGTAAGCTCGCAAGGAATGAAGCCAATATGCTCCGTTGGATGTGTAATGTCAATGTGAATACCCGTCAGAGTGTAAGTATCTTGAGAGAAAAGCTGAACATTAGAAGCATCAGTTGTGGCGTGCAAGAGAGACGATTGCGCTGGTATGGACATGTGGTGAGAATGGAGGAGGATAGCTGCGTGAAAAAGTGCCACACCCTAACAGTTGAGGGAACCCGTGGAAGAGGTAGGCCCAGGAAGACCTGGGCTGAGGTGGTGAGGCAAGACCTTCGTACATTGGGCCTCACCGAGGCGATGACTACTGACCGAGACCTTTGGAAATGTGCTGTGCGTGAGAAGACCCGGCAAGCCAAGTAAGATCGTTGCCAGTGCCCCTGGACTGGTTCTTGTGCGGGTGGCACATGAGATGCACCATTTTGAGCGTGGCCGTTGCCAGTACCGCCTGACTGGCTCCCGTAGGATTTTCGAGCGAGATCGTTGCCAGTGCCCCTGGACTGGCTTGTGCGGGTGGCACATAAAAGACACCATTTCGAGCGTGGCCGTTTTCGTGTGGGTGACACGTAAAAGCACCCACTACACTCTCTGAGTGGTTGGCGTTAGGAAGGGCATCCAGCTGTAGAAACTCTGCCAAATCAGACTGGAGCCTGGTGTTGCCATCCGGTTTCACCAGTCCTCAGTCAAATCGTCCAACCCATGCTAGCATGGAAAGCGGACGTTAAACGATGATGATGATGATGATGATGATATATATATATATACAGTAATTCCTTGCCATATCACGGTTCACCTATATGTGGTTTATAATTTACGCCTACGTCGATTCCACCGTGGTGTTGTTTTGCATTTATAATAAAATAAATATATACAAATTATAAAAATAATTTTAAAAATATATACAGTACAGTACAGTTTCTACTTTGCGGATTTTCACCTATCACGGAGGTTTTGGAATGTAACACCTGCGATAGTCAAGGAATTACTGTATATATACACACACATACACGCATATATACATATATATATATACCTGTACTATTTTGAAAATCAGCACATGATTTCAACAGTTTTTATTATAAGATTGACAAAGGAAATTGAGTTTAACCTTAGATGCATAGCTCAGTGGTTAGAGCATTGAGCTTACAATCATGAAGTAATGAGTTCGATTCCTGGACCAGGCTGTGTGTTGTGTTCTTGAGCAAGACACTTTATTTTCACATTGCTCCAGTTCACTCATCTGTAGAAATGAGCTGTGACCGTCACTGGTGCCAAGCTGTATCAGCCCCTTTGCCTTTCCCTTGGATAACGTCGGTGGCACAGAAAGGGGAGGCTGGTATGCATGGACGACAGCTCGTTTTCCATAAAAAAAACCCTGCTCGGACTTGTGTCTTGGAGGGGAACTTTCTAGGTGCAATCCCATGGTCATTCATGATCAAAGGGGGTCTTTATTAGGCCAAGATATGGCAAGTTTAAATGCTAAAGAGTTCAGACATGAGTAAGAAGAGGAGCCAAACATGGATTTCTGGGTTCTTGGCATCCAGCAAAGTAGAAGCTTTGTTTGCAGAGTGATGAGCTCATGAGGTTCAAACAAATACATAGACACGTGTGTGTGTGTGTGTGTGTGTGTGTGTGTGTGTGTGTGCATTTATTTGAACCACATGGATACTCTTTACTTGTTTCAGTCATTTGACTGTGGCCATGCTGGAGCACCGCCTATAGTCGAGTAAATTGACCCCAGGACTTATTCTTTGGATGCCTAGTACTTATTCTATCAGTCTCTTTTGCTGAACCGCTAAGTTACGGGGACGTAAACACACCACCATTGGTTGTCAAACGATGCTGGGGGGGGACAAACACATCTATATATATATATACACAGTCTGTCATACTGGCCATGACGAAGGGAAATAGCCCTGAAACTCGAGTCGCCTTTATATATATATATTTATATTTATATATTTATATATTTGATCCTTTATATTGAACACTCAATATTTCACCTACATTCAATACTTTCTTTCATGGTGCCATCCATTTTTATTTTATTTTATTTTATATTGTATATTGTATATCATATTATATATTGTATATTCCATATTCTATACCCCACATTAGTTCTGCAGGAATATAAATAAAACATAAAAAACAGACAGTGTTGGAACTCTTTTAAGCAAAATAATATATTCCTCTATACACAATCATACAAAAAACCCCACCTTTTTTGTATTTATTTTTACTCGCATATATATATATATATATATACGACAGGCTTCCAGTTTCCGTCTACCAAATCCACTCACAAGGCTTTGGTCGGCCCGAGGCTGTAGTAGAAGACACTTGCCCAAGGTTCCACGCAGTGGGAATGAACCCGGAACCATGTGGTTGGTAAGCAAGCTACTTACCACACAGCCACTCCTGCGGAGGTACATAAATGCATGTGACTGTGGGTTAAGAACACATACACATGTGCAGTGTACATTTGCGCATGTTGTAATCAGTACAATGTGTTGTGGGAACCACCAGCTTCTTCCTCCTCACCACTACTACCATAACCACCACCACTACTACTACCACTACTACTACTACTACTACTACTACTACTACTACTACTACTACTATCAACATCGGTTCCACTATCACCACAACTACCACAACCACAACCACTGGTACCTCAATCAATAATTAGGTAAATGTAACTGTGTCAATAAATTAGTTAATTACTATAAATGTTGCCACCACAATCCACTCCCTTCCTCTTACCATCCCCCACCTCACTCACAGAACCAGTCTCCTCCTCTGCTGCTGCTGCTGCTGCCACCACCATCACCACCACCACCACCACTGTGGTTTATTCTTGTTACTGCCATTCTTGTGGCCTGTCCTCACTACTACCACCATTACCACCACCACCACCACTGCTGCCGCCGTCGTCACCACCACTACCACCACCATGGTCTATTCTTGTTATTGCTACTGCTGCGCCTAGCTGTACTACCACCACCACCGCATTACCTGTGGTCTATCTTTGTTACCACCACCACCACCACTTTGGTGTAACCATGTTTTAAAATAACCATCACCAACTACAACACCACCACCATTTATGGAACCATTACTCTTTACTCTTTTACTTGTTTCAGTCATTTGACTGCGGCCATGCTGGAGCACTGCCTTTAGTCGAGCTAATTGACCCCAGGACTTATTCTTTGGAAGCCTAGTACTTATTCTATCGGTCTGTTTTGCTGAACCGCTAAGTTACGGGAATGTAAACACACCAGCATCAGTTGTCAAGCGATGATGGGGAGACAAACACAGACACACAAACATATATATATACATATACATATATATGACGGGCTTCTTTCAGTTTCCGTCTACCAAATCCACTCACAAGGCTTTGGTCGGCCCGAGGCTATAGTAGAAGACACTTGCCCAAGGTGCCACGCAGTGGGAATGAACCCAGAACCATGTGGTTGGTAAGCAAGCTACTTACCACACAGCCACTCCTGCGCCTATGATCAAAAAGTATCAGGACTGGAACCATAAAAATGAAACAACAACATACAAGCAATTCAGCATTTAATCCCCTTTGAAGTCGACCCCTTCTGAAGTCATACACTTTATCCAGCATTGTTTCCATTGATGGAAGCATTCCTAGAAGCCCTTTTTGGGGATAGCAAACAGTTAACAGCTGCCCCGTAGCATTCTCTTGGATTTTTGCAATTTCTTGAAATTTTGTTCCTTTCAAGTGGGATTTGATTCTTGGAAAGATTTTTGGCCATAATAACCTTCAAGCCATATCTCCCCCCCCCCCCCCCCACACACACATTTTCTCTGCCATCATCGCTTGTGGAACCTCTATGGTGTGGTGAGATACTCTTTTACTTGTTTCAGTCATTTGACTGTGGCCATGCTGGAGCACTGCCTTTAGTCGAGCAAATCGACCCTGGGACTTATTCTTTGTAAGCCTAGTACTTATTCTATCGGTCTCTTTTTGCCGAACCGCTATGTGATGGGGACATAAACACACCAGCATCGGTTCTCAAAGAATGCTAGGGGGACAAACACAGACACACAAACATACACACACACATCACATACATACATATATATATGTATATATATATATATATATATATACGACGGGCTTCTTTCAGTTTCCGCCTACCAAATCCACTCACAAGGCATTGGTCAGCCCGAGGCTATAGTAGAAGACACTTGCCCAAGGTGCCATGCAGTGGGACTGAACTCGAACCATGTGGTTGGTAGGCAAGCTACTTATCACACAGCCACCACACTCTACACACTTTACAACTTAGTGTGCATACGCAACAGAGTTCAAGGACAGTCTGTGCCAAGTGGCGTCACTCTGCGTACTTTACCTTTATTGATCATGAAAAGGATAAAAAACAAAGTCGACTTTGGCAGAATTTGAACCCAGAATATAAAGAGCCAGGAGAAATACAGCAAAGCATTTTTTCTCCCAAAGCCCTAATGATTTTGCTAATTTAAATTCCTATTATGAGTATAAAACCAGAAGGCCTGTAATTTTGGGAGGGGGAGATAATCAATTACATTGACCCCAGTACTCAACTGGTACTTATTTTATCAGCTCCAAAAGGATAAAAGGCAGAGCTGAATTTGGTGGAATTTGAACTCAGAACCTGAAAAGACAAGAAATGTTGCAAAGCATTTTGTCTGGTGTTCTAACAATTCTGCCAGCTCATCACCTTGGTAATAATAACGACGATGGTTTCAAATTTTGGCACAAGGCCAGAAATTTTGGGGGAGAGGAGAAATTGATTAAATCTACTGCAGTACTTGATTGGCACTTATTTTATCAACCCTGAGAGGATGAAAAGCAGAGTCAACTTTGGCGGAATTTGAGCTCAGAACGTAAAGATGGATGAACCACCACCACTAAGTGTTTTGCGTGGTATGTTAACGATTCTGCCACTCGCCGTCTGAGTAATAATAACGATAATATTTGATAGTGTGAAGAATCAGTACTCACCAAGGAGACAACAAGGAGGACAGTTGGTAGAAGAGTACAGAAAGGAGTACTCACCAAGGAGACAATCAGATATAGAATAAAGAACCAAAGATCTTGCTTCCAAAATTGTAACTTACCTGAAAGAATAGAAAAATGGAAACCATAAACATTTGATATATGGCAGACAGTAACAATACTGGTTTATATGGTATATTGGGTAATAATTATAAGGTGTGTGTATATTTTATACATACAGTAACAATATTGGATAATATTATATACTGTGTGTTACAAAGGTATCTGTATATTTTATAAAGTATAGTAATATTGGCTTCAAATTTTTGGCACATGGCCAGCAATTAACCTATTGGTCCCGTCTGCTGAACTGCTAATTTACAGGGATATAAACACACTAGTACCAGTTATTAAGTGAGTGTTGTGTGTGTGTGTATATACAAGGGTTGGGCAAAATAATGGAAGCACCAAGCATCATAGCATCATAATTTTGAAATATCTATAAAACCGTCAAAAGCTTGTTTATTTTTATGTTTTTTGATTTATTATAAGTGTTGCTTAATATGTTTTGCTAAAATTGCTGTTTCTTTTCAGATATCATCAGAAAAAGGTAATTAAAAAATTCATTAAAATGACAGATCTATTGGACTTTCAAAGTGATCAAATTGTTGGTGTTCGTATGGCAGGTGCTAGCGTAACGAAAACAGCCGAAATGTTTGGTGTATTAAGAAGTACTATCTTGAAAATAATGACAAGCTTTGAGAAACAGGGAAAAAATCTCCTCATCGAAACATAACTCCGGAAGAAAACCAAAACTTTTAGATTAGGACCGTCAGACTCTGACGCGAATTGTTAGAAAGGATCACAAAAGTACAGCTCCCAAAATTACTGCAGAGCTTGATGACCATCTTGAGAACCCAGTTTCCACAAAAACTGTTTGCCAGGAGCTACACAAAACCAGATTTTGTGGGAGGGCTGCAATCAGAAAACCACTACTTTCAAAAACAAACATTGTAAAATGTTTAGAGTGGAGTAAAAACCTACAGAATTGGTCCCCAGAGCAGTGGAAGTTATTTTCTCAGATGAATCATCTTTTACCTTATTTCCGACCACCAGCCGAGTATAAATGTGGAGACAGCCAAAAGAAGCACTTGACCCAGACTGCCTTCTTCCAACCATTAAACATAGACGAGGATCTGTGATGATCTGGTGGGCTATATCTCTGAAATCTGCTGGCCCAATTTGTTTCCCTTCATGGCAGAATTAATAGTAAAGATTATTTAAGCATTTTATCTGATCAAATTCATCCTATGGTAGCGGAACTGTTTCTGGAGGGAAACACAATCTATCAGGATGATAATGCACCAATTCACACAGCTAAAGTTGTTACTGAATGGCACAAGAAACATTCTAGTGAAGTTGAACATCTTTTGTGGCCACCACAGTCCCCAGATCTCAATATTATTAAACATTTATGGTGCATTTTAGAAAAATAAATAAAGAGTCGATATCCTCCACCATCATCACTACAAGAACTGGAGACTGTTTTATCTGAAGAACGGACAAAAATTACTTTGGAAACAATTCAAACTTTGTACGAGTCCATACCTCGTAGAATTCAAGCTGTAATTACTGCCAAAGGCGGTGCTACCCCATATTAAAATAAATTTGTTTGAAATTTTAAGGTGTTTCCATTATTTTGTCTAACTATATATGACAGGCTTCTTTCAGTTTCTGTCTGCCAAATCCACTCACAATGCTTTGGTCGGCCCGAGGCTATAGCAGATGACACTTGTCCAAGGTGCCACCCAGTGGGACTGAACCCAGAACCATGTGGTTGAGAAGCAAAGTTCTTATCACACAAGGTTTTTAATTTAGCTCACTTGAAAGCAGGGAGTTAGTATCATAGAACCAGGGATGGTCTCAGGAGGATTGGTGAATGTAATTTTAGAGAAATTATCCCGTCCCATTGGGTAGTAATGATAAAAGCGACCATGGATTTTTTTCTGTTTGGCTTCATCATCATCATCATCGTTTAACGTCCGCTTTCCATGCTAGCATGGGTTGGACAATTTGACTGAGGACTGGTGAACCAGATGGCTACACCAGGCTCCAGTCTGATTTGGCAGAGTTTCTACAGCTGGATGCCCTTCCTAACACCAGCCACTCTGAGAGTGTAGTGGGTGCTTTTACGTGCCACGAGCACAAAGGCTAGTCAGGCGGTACTGGAAACGGCCATGCTCAAAATGGTGCCTTTTACGTGCCACCTGCACAGGAGCCAGTTCAGTGGCACCGGCAATGACCTCGCTTGAATGTCTTTTCATGTGCCAGTAAGGTGACGCTGGTAATGATCACGCTCAAATGGTGCTATTTACATGCCATTGGCACGGAAGCCAGACAGCTGCTCTGGCAACGATCACGCTCAGACGGTGCTCTTAGCACTCCACTGGTACAAGTGCCATCACGATTTCACTTTTTGAAATTTTAAAATCAAGTGAAATCATAGCCATTGCCATTGCCGGTGTGTGATGTAAATGGCATCTGTGCCAGTGGCACTTAAAAAGCACCCATTATGCTCTTAGATTGGTTGGCATTAGGAAAGGATCCAACCGCAGAAACCATGCCAAATCAGACTGGAACCTGGTGCAGCCCTGCAGCTTACCAGCTCCAGTCGAATTGTTTAACCTGTTCCAACAGGGAAACTGAACAATAAATGATGATGATGCTAATGAAGAGGAATTTTTTTAATTTGGTGTATCGATGTATTTTCCACACTGAATCTAAAACTACATCAATACACCAAATTTGAAATCAATTGGAACGAAATTGAAGGAGTTGAAAAGTGAAAGCGAAACAAAACCAAAGCTCTGAGACCACTGCCAGCCGTGACATGTACCATCAATAGTGCCCATCATAACTTATAATTTGAAAAATCTTTCATAAACAACAGCACTAAAGTCTACTGCTGAATGCATTGGATCTTAATCAATATCACCATAGCAACTAGTCTCTCCTCTTTCACAATGAAGCGAAAACGACAAAAAAAAAAAAAGAAACCTGAAGACAGGAGATGAATAAAGAAAAAGAAGGATGGGGAAGAAGAAGAAGGAAAAAACTGAAGATGGAAAGTGATCTGACTGGCACTGGTGATGGTGGTGATGGTGGTAGTGGTGGTAGTGGTGGCGGTGGTGGTGCTAGTGATGATGGTGATGGAGGTGGTGATGGCGGCGGTGGTGGTGGTGTCAATATTGCAGCATTGAACAGCTCTAACAGACAACAGTGGTGGTGGCGGTGCAGGTTTGTAGGAAAAAAGGGGGGAGGTAACAGGTGGTGTGTTAGACAGTAGGGAGGACTGGGGTGGTGTTGGCGAGGGTATATGTGTGTGTGTGTGAGCTTGGGGTGGTGTCTATTCAAGGTTACTGGATTTATTGGGGCATAAAAGTAAAAGAAGGAAGCAAAGGTAGATAGGCTAGACTGCAAGCGAGAGAGAGGGGGGATGTTTGGGAATTACTCTATGGTGGCGGTGGGGTAGAGACAATGTAGAACAGCCAGAATGTAGTGGGGGTGGGGGGGCGGGCAGAGGTTGCAGTGGTGTAAAAGTGCTGTATTGAGAAGTGAGATAAATGACAGAAGAAACAAGGAGAAAGAGAGAGAGAGAGAGAGAGAGAGAGAGAGAGATGGAGAGACAGAGAGAGAGAGAGAGAGGTGGAGAGGAGAATAAGTAGGGGAAGGAGGAGGGAACAGGAGAGAGGGAGGTGAGATAGAGAGGGAGGTGAGATAGAGAGGGAGAGAGGAACAAGTGTGGAAATTTGAACTTTCTGACCCCAAGGCTGGAATACAAACGTTATACACAGGCACGCACACACACGCGCACACACACACGCACACACGCACGCACACACGCACGCACACACGCACGCACGCACGCACACACGCAAGGTGACTAATCCTTGTTTTTAATCCAGAGTTCAATTTATACTAAGATGAACTGCATACAAATGCACATAGATATCTGTGTGTGTGTGTGTGTGTGTGTGTGAGTCTGTGTTTGCATGTGTAGTGTTCCAGTAGAGCTTTACTTATAATGGCTAAAACAAACAGAACATATATGTATGCAAACACGTGTGTGTTTGTGTGTGTTAATGGAGTAATCTACTGAGTTTATTAGAATACATATTTTAAGTCGTGAAAATGGGGCAGGTTTGGCTGTGTGGTAAGACGCGTGCTTCTCAGTCACACAGTTCAGGGTTCAGCCCCACTGCATGGCACCTTGGGCAAGTGTCTTCTACTATAGCCTTGGCTCGACCAAAGCCTTGTGAATGGATTTGGGAAACAGAAACTGAAAGAAGCCTGTCATATATATAGATGTGTGTGTGTGTGTGTGTGTGCAGGTGTGTTTGTCCCCACTACCATTTGAGAACTGGTGTTGGTATGTGTGGTATCCCCATAACTTAGCAGTTCAGCAAAACAGACCAATAGAATAAATACCAGACTTGAAAAATATGTAGTGCGGTCAATTCATTTGACTAAAAATTCACAGCAGTACCCCAGCATGGTCGCAGTCAAATGACTGAAACAAGTAAAAGATAAAATCCAGCAGAGCTTAATACTGTGAGTTTCTCACTGGGATGACTCTTCAGGACCAGCCAAAATTGCAAAGATAATCTGGATCTCAACTGAAGAAAGAAAACTCTGAATGACCTGTCCTTGTTTCCTTGTATCGTCTATCTGGATGTTTTGCGTTCTTGTCCCATTTTGTATCATTTATATACGTATATATATATATATATATATATTTATATATACACACATATATATATACATAAATATATATATATACACACATATATATATATACATATACATACATACATATACATACATATACACATATACATACATACATACATATACATATACATACATATACATACATACATATACATACATACATATACATACATACATATATATATATACACATATATATATATACACATATATACACACACACACATACATACATACATACATACATATATATATATATATATATATATATATACACACACACACAGGGTGTGGCAAATAAACTGTTGTCTAAATTGCGCAAAAATGAAAATAGCATCTCAGTTTAACAGATATGGTTACGGAAATTACATAAAAATATCTTGAAATACTAAAGTTTAAATTTATTCAATAAAAGCGCCATTGGCTTCAGTCATGGCCTCCAGACGACTTTGGAATCTCCTGCAACTCTTCTGGACAGTCTCCTTGTTTAAGTTGGTGAGTGCTGCCATAATACTTGCCTTCAGTTCATCTTTGCTGTTACAAGAGGTTTTGTTGGTCTCTCACTCAACTGCACCCCACAGATAATAATCAAGACAGTTGCAGTCTTTGGAGTTAGGTGGCCAGATATTAGGGGTGATGTGGTTACAGAAATTGTCTGACAGCCATGACTGGGGTCCCCTGTTTGTGTGGCATGGTGCAGAGTCCTGTCGTCAGACATAGGGTCTTTCAGCAGCCACCCTCTTGACCCAGGGTAGCACTACGTCCTCCAGGTACTTGATGTAGTTCTCTGTGTTGAGCCCGAGGCCATGTGGGAAGATGAATGGAGGCATAACGTCGCCATCACTAGTGATCACACCGAACACTATGATGTCGACTGGATGTTTGATTTTTATCACTCTCGGTACATGTCCTCAGATTGCACTGTCCTCAAATTGATACCTAAACACTCTGAAATATTGGTATTGGGGCTTCTGGCACAAATACCAAGCAGTACATGTCATTTCCAAATTTGTGGCAGAGTGAATTGTGCCATGGTACTGTTTTTCTCATAGACGGTGCTCAACTGACCCTATGATACTGTGTAGTCGACAAAATCAAAAACAAGCAATGCACATGCACGAAATTAAAGATATAAAATGGTGACAATTTACTCATGATTGACTGCTAGCCACTAAACCTTTTCTATTTTCTCTCTCTACTTATTTCTGGGATCTTTTTTAAAACGTGGGCCACATTTTTCATTAACGAAACACTTTGAAACTTGGAACACTGGTAGAATGTGTCATATATAACATCTTTTTCTCTTAGTCTTCTTTAAAAAAAAAGAAATCCCTAAGTTATTCCATGTTAAAGTTGTCGTATTTCTGTAATTTCAACCAATCACTGACGTCCATTCAGCCATTATACATTAAGTGCCGACTACATAAACAAACGATTCTGAAACAATTCTATTGGTGATAGGGTTAGGGTTAGGGTAAAACAGCAAATTTAAAAAGAAAAAAGCAAATAAAACGAAGAAAAAAAAAGAAAATGAAAAAAGCAAATAAAACGAAGCTATGGCTTAATCAGCCAAAGGAGTAAATGTAAACAACTGAATACTTGTCAGTGATTGGTTGAAATTATCGAAATAAGACAATTTTTTACATGAAATAAATTCGAATACAAAAATATTTTTCTGTTCTATAACACAAAATAGATAAGTATACGAAGTTTGAAAGTCTTTCGGTACCAAAAACACTACGTAAAACATTAATGAAAAATGTGGCCCCCGTTTTAAAAAAGATCCTATTTCTGTGTTCCTTTCTGTTGAAGAGCGTAGGCTCAAAACATTAAAGACTTCCTCACTTCCCGAGCATTAAACTAATACATCTGTTTGTTGTTTACATACCTGTCTTCATCTTTTGTTTGTTTTTTTTCGTAAATTCTAACTATATATATATATATATATATATATATATATATATATATATAGGGATAATTCACAAAAAAACAACAGACGAAGACAGGTGGTGTAGAAAACAAATAGAATTATTAGTATAACGCTCGAGAATTGAAGAAGTCTTTAACGTTTCGAGCCTACGCTCTTCTACAGAAAGGAACACGGAAGAAACAAGAAGAGAAAAAAATGTGTGTAGTGGTCAGCGATCTATCATGGCGAATGGTATATATATATACATATATACATACACACACACATACATACATACAGAGAGAGAGAGAGAGAGAGAGAGAGAGAGAGAGAGAGAGAGAGAGAGAGAGAGAGAGAGAAGAACAGTCAATTATCAAAGACTAAATTCTTACTAAGAAACTAATGTATCCAAAGTGTCTCTATAAAATGGGTGACAATATTCACATATGCACATGGATTTGTATATTGAAGAAAGTGAACAAACAAACCACTTGACAGTTTGAATTAAAGGTGTTCTTCAAAGATCTAAAGAATGCTTACAAACAACTGCAGCTCTGGGACAAGAATTGGCTTGTTCTGAATAACATTTCAACCTGCATGTAAATCTCAAACTAAATTCATTATCTCTCTTTCTGTTTTTACACTGCTAATGAGTTACAAACAATTACGACTTCATTATACACCTTCCCTATTCTTTCTTTCTCTTTCTGAAAAGTTAATAATCTGATTTAATTTAATGCAAAGTTTGATAGGGCCTTCAGTTCTTGATTATATTGCACTGATGAGACGTAACTAGATCGAAATAGTAGTTATATACGAATGTCAAGGTTTCTATGAATGAAAGCATAATGAGAAGAAAGAAAAATCTACCAAACAATGCATAAAGATGATATAGTTCATTCATTTCACTTCACTAACAGAAAAAAAAACAAAAAAAACAAAAAAAACAAACAAAATAAAACATGGATTCTTGGCAAGATGATTCCTTCTCTTACTATAGAGAAGAACAACCAAACAACTCTGTGTATGTGTGTGTGTGTGTGTGTGTGTGTGTGTGTGTGTGTGCATAAAAATGAGAAAGCTAAAGTATATGTTAGAAGAAATTTAGAAAAATGTATACTATTACTACTGCTGCTGCTGCTGCTGCTGCTACTACTGCTACTACTACTATTTTATTTTTTAAAATAGGCATCACAGACAACACAAGTGAGTGTGTTTTGGAAAGGTGCTGATATTGTAGGGATGATGGTGGTGGTGGTGGTGGTAGTATGAGCAGGCTGTGAAGAGAAAATCCATGTTTTTAAAAAGACATACATGCATGCATTTCACATGCATACACACACACACACACATGCATGTGTGTGAGCAGGTCTAAATTTAGATGTTTTGCCAAAAACTGTGGTTTCTCTTTGAGTAACTTTCAGTGTTATGTGAAAGGTAGAGATTCAAGGTTTTCTCTTTCAAATTTCCTGGAGAAAAAAAAAATATCTACTGATGCAGATGGAGATGGTAGTGGTAGAGGTAGGAGGTTCCTACTAAAAATATTCTAAGACTACATGGTAAATGTGTGTATGTGTATGTGTATATATATATATATATATATATATATATAAACATACATATATACAAACACATTCTTATACACATTTATATATACATGAATGCATATACATACACACATTTCTATATACATTTACACATGTGTACATATACATACACACATACACAGACACATAGACATGTATATACATATATATCTCTAAACAAACATATACACACACAAAGACATGTATACATATGCATACTCTCATAAATACACACACATATACATAAATATATCATTGCTATTGTGTTAAACTATCCTATGTCCAAATTTGGCCAAATGCGGGTTTTTCAATATTTATTTTTGCTTGCACATAGCCAGTTCTTTTGGTCAAACTATCGTATCTCCAGCTGCTTCAAATGCCAAGATATCAAAAAATTGTCAAAGTGTAATAACGGTTTTGCTATGGAATGGTGAAACTATTTTTTGCTTTCTGAAAAAGCAACGCTTTGGACTTACAACACTTTTGCATAATAGCAATGATATATATATATATATATATATATATATATATATATATATATATATATATATATATATATACACAGGGTGCTTAAGATATTTGAGCACAGATTTATGTTTATAAAAAAAAAGAAACAGATACATAATAACAGATAATAACTTTATTTATCAAAAAATCCTATGAGGATAAAAATAAACCTTCTTTTCTATAATGTTATTCAATAAAGCCACCTTCAGCTTCAACAACTGCTTCCATATGAGATCTAAATCATGTACATGCTTGAATCAAGTGGTCCTGGTTCATTTTGGATATTACTCTGACTATGGCAGGATTCAAAGAATCTTTGGTGTTATGGGCGTGTTCATTCACTTCTCTCTCAACAACGCTCCACATGTAATAGTCCAATGGATTGAGATCTGGGGGATTAGGCCAACTGTTAGGGGTTATGTAATCATGAAAATTTTCAGCCATCCATTCTTGTGTTACTGGAGCCATGTGTGATAGTGCGGAGTCTTACTGAAACACATGTGGCCCTCCATTGCATACACTGTCTATCTAGGGCTTAACAATTATTTCCAGGACCTCAATGTAGGCGGAAGTGTTAACTCTGAAGCCTGGTGGAAAGAAGGAAGGAGGCATCACATGTCCTTCATTGCTGACAACCCCTAAAACCATGACAGTTGCAGGAAATTTTGTATGCATAACACTTAGAACTTCAGAAAGGTCTGCACATAACCATCTGTTATTTATTCTGTTAACTTTTGGATGTTGGTTGAAGTTTTTCTCGTTTGAGAAAAACCAAATCAAATCTTCTGTTGGATTTTTCCATTTGTTTAAGAGCCTTTTAGATCTGATATAGTGATTTTTTGTCTTCATGGACAACATTTCTGACACATGGAGATCTTTTGCAATTGACCTCATGGACTTTCTGGGATTGTAATAAATGGTCTGTTGAACTTGGTGGATAAATTCAGGTGTTCTGATGATTTCAGACTGTTTAGAAAGCTTCTTATGGTTTGATACTGGTGAAATATTTCCATCTTCAGTCTCTAGCTCCTTACAAACTTTGTAGACGAAAGATTTGGCAACTTTTAAAAATTGAGGCCCAACCTTTCCAGTTCTTGTACAAGGCTTAGAAAAACTGAAGGGCTGCTGCAATAAGTGTCAATCTGAGAGGGGAATATGTTGAATAAGATCATAATTAACTGATCCTCCTGTATTTTCTTTTACCCAAAACCAGGAAATTTTCAGCATCCCTTCATGTATATACATGCCTATATATTTATATATATATATATATTCTTTTACTCTTTTACTTGTTTCAGTCTTTTGACTGTGGCCATGCTGGAGCACCGCCTTTAGTTGAGCAAATCGACCCCAGGACTTATTCTTTAGAAGCCTAGTACTTATTCTATCGGTCTCTTTTGCCGAACTGCTAAGTTACGGGGACATAAACACACCAGCATCGGTTGTCAAGCGATGTTGGGGGGGATAAACACAGACACACAAACACATACACACATACATATATATATATACATATATACGACGGGCTTCTTTCAGTTTCTGTCTACCAAATCTACTCACAAGGCTTTGGTCGGCCCGAGGCTATAGTAGAAGACACTTGCCCAAGATGCCACGCAGTGGGACTGAACCCGGGACCATGTGGTTGGTAAGCAAACTACTTACCACACAGCCACTCCTACGCATATATATATATATATATATATATATATATATATATATATATATATATATATATACACACACACACACACACAAACTCACACAAACACATATATATACACTAGCGTAGCTAGTGGTAGGGGCGGTCTGCCCCAGGTGGCACTTTTAAAGAAGCACCACTTTTGGGTCTGCTATAGGCAATACATATTTTTTGTGGGGTTCAGGGATAGCAAACGCAAGGGCTACCCCAGGCACCACACACTCTAGCTACACAAGTTTATATATATATATATATATATATATATATATATATATATATATATATATATATTTCAGAGATGTTCTTTTCAGGCATGTGATTTGATCAGGGACTAGGTATTGAACCTAAAACTGTACTACTACAGCATGAAAGACTGGCAGACACATATTGGTTACAAACTTTGGCACAAGGCCAGCAATTTCAGGGGATGGGGTAAGTCATTTATATCGACCCCAGGGTTCAAGTGGTACTTATTTTATTGACCTCAGAAGGATGAAAGGCAAAGTTGACCTCAGTGGCATTTGAACCCTGGATGAAAAATCAGATGAAATGCTGCCAAGCATTTTTTTCGGTGCAGTAATGATTCTGCCAGCTTACCACATTATGGAAGACTTATATATTAGCTGTTCAAAAACACATAAAATCTGCAGTAGAACCTATTAGTAACCAGGTTGCAATTGGTCCAGTAGAAATCTTGATACCAAATAATAAATGTTTAAGTGAAGTTAACAGATTTTTGTGTTTTTCAATGGTTAATATGTCTTGTACACTGTAACTGTATGTGTGTGTGTGTATAGGAATATATTACACAATTTATGCCAACAGAGGAAGCTGTTGAAATAGTGATCTCTCTCTCACACACACACACATATATACACACATATGCACACACAAATATAGAGTTTCTTAAATTGCCAAAATCCAGTGCAAATTGGCAGCTGAAAGGTGTATTTAGCAACACTAACAAGAACAACACAAGCAGCAATTACATTGGTGGCTTGGTTTGCTAGAAATAACAACTAAATCTCCCACAAATCAAAGCCTATGACATAAAAAACAGGAAGGATATGTTGGTGAGTGTAGTCTTTATAACAGAAGTTACAATATGGGGTCAGATGACGAGCCCTTAAATCTGCTCGCGGGGAAGCAGACCTGGGGATAAAACAGTAACAACATCCAATATATAAAGTATTATCATAGGAAGGATGTTTCACCTTAAATATGCTATTAATTCATGTTTTATGGGTGGTTGTGTATGTGTGCTTATGTGTGTATGTGTGTGTGTGTGTGTGTGTGTGTGTGTGTGTGTGTGTGTGTGTGTGTGTGTGTGTGTGAGTGAGAGAGAGAGATCACCCTAGTGATTGTAGACATATGTGTTAATGTGTGTGTGTGTGTGTGTGTGCAACTACGATATGTAATCCATGAAAAGGTGGGTGAAACTCAATACAGATTTGGTATAGTAGGAGAGAAACAAAGAGAGAGACAGACAGACAGACAGAAAATGGAGGCTAACACACACACACACACACACACTATATTCTTTTCTACTCTAGGTACAAGGCTTGAAATTTTGGGGGAGGAGGGCAGTTGATTAGATCAACCCCAGTACGCAACTGCTACTTAATTTATCGACCCCGAAAGGCTGAAAGGCAAAGTCGACCTTGGCAGAATTTGAACTCAGAACATAAAGACAGACGAAATACTGCTAAGCATTTCGCCCTGCGTGCTAACGATTCTGCCAGTTCACCACCTTACTCACACACTATATTGCTAATTAAAGAGATTAGGTGATTGCATTAGGAAGTGATGGTTCTCCACTTGGGACATTACCATATTTTATACACTCATAAAAACCATTATTTTTCATTGAATTTCTTTTGATTTCTCTGCCCGCTTCACCTACTTTTTGTAATGTCCCTTACGCTGCCATTTTTGAGGCAATAATAAATGTAATTAAGTGTGGCCCTTTGGTAAGAAGTTTGCTTCTCAACCACATGGTTCTGGGTTCAGTCCCACCGTGTGACACCTTGGGCAACTGTCTTCTACAATAGCCTTAGGCTGACCAAAGCCTTGTGAGTAGATTTGGTGGATGGAAACTAAAAGAAGCCCATCATGTGTGTGTGTGTGTGTGTGTGTGTGTGTGTCTTTCCTCCACCCACCGCTTGACAACCTGTGTTGGTGTGTTTACATCCCTGTATCTTAGTGGTTTAACAAAAGAGACCACTAGAATAAGTACACACAGACACACACATGCAAATTCAGCATATTTTGCTTTATGAGTTCAATAAAGGCAACAACGCAGCAAAAAGTATGAGGAATATTAATGTAGTATATGGGGATTGGACAATAAGCATAAGCCAGTGTCAATGGTGGTTCCAGAAATTTCGAGCTGGAAACTACAGCCTGGAAGATGAGCCTCATCTTGGAAAATCTGTAGAGCTCAATGACTTTATCCTGAAAAACCTGGTGGAACAAAATCGCATCGTAACTGTTGAGGAACTACTAGAGAAGATTGGATTTGGTCATTCAACAATTCATCGACACCTGTGTGCCATCAGAAAAGTCAGCAAATTGGGTCAATGACTTCCTCACAAACATTCCAAGTCTAATCGTGTACAGAAAGTGAATGTGTGTTCTTCTTTGCTTTCACGTCTCACGAGTGAACCGTTTTTGGATTGAATAGGGACTGGTGATGAGAAATGGATTCTCTATAAAAATGTCAAGTGCAGAAGACAGTGGATTAGGAAAAGAGAAACACCAGCAACCCTGGTTAAAGAAGGTCATCAACCACGTAAGGTGTTGTTATCTGTTTGGTGGGATATGAAAGGTTTAGTCCACTTTGAACTTTTAAACCCAAACCAAACGATAGCAAAGGAGATCTACTGCAAGCAGCTTGAGCAGCTTAAGTCAGCACTAGAAGAAAAATAGCCATCTTTGATTTGAAGACAAAAGGGGTTCTACCATCAGAATAATGCTCATTCACATACAATGAGGATGACATTCCAAAGGTTGGAGCAGTTCGAATGGGAAACAATGCCCCAACCATCATATATACGTAATAATGTAATATATACTGGCAAACAGGACACAGTCGTGTGTCGATAAGCCAGCTGGAGGAGATGTCCTCCTGGGGCTAAAAGCAACAGTAACATCCACCCCTAGGGGTCAGCCACACTTAAGTGGCAATATACTACACTTTATCGTGCAGTTACTGTTAATACTTCATTTAGAGAATTAACATTGCTTGTTTTCACCTTTTCAATATCAGTGAAGAATTTCACTGGAAAAGAAGATATAAGGTTTGCCAGGTTTTTGTCTCTCTCACCAAGGTCATCAGCTGTCGAACGCCGACGAAGGGAAATAACCCTGAAATCCGGATACGTTCGTGCTGCTGGTCGAGGTGAGAGGGATAACTCCCTTGGCAAACAGGACACAGTCGTGTGTCGATAAGCCAGCTGGAGGAGATGTCCTCCTGGGGCTAAAAGCAACAGTAACATCCACCCCTAGGGGTCAGCCACACTTAAGTGGCAATATACTACACTTTATCGTGCAGTTACTGTTAATACTTCATTTAGAGAATTAACATTGCTTATATATATATATATATATATATATATATATATATATATACATATATAAAATCATCATACTAATGTATGCTTTTCCATGCTTGCATGACTTGGATGGAATTTATTGAGGCAGATTTTCTACAGCCAGAAGCTATTCCTGTCAGCAACCCTCACCTGTTTCCAAGTAAGGTGATATTATCCCATGGCCAGACATACTACATGGTAGATCACCTATCCATAGCCACCATGCTATGTTAAAATACAAGGAGACACCAACTAACGCACACACATATACACACATCTACAATGGTCTTCTTTCAGT
>NC_142936.1:86017235-86042235 GCF_046866305.1 Octopus bimaculoides | reverse complement strand
TCATACAAGCAGTGTTCTTCTTTTCCAATAACCTGCAGGAAAATGTCTGGCCATGGGGAAAATATTTCTTTGCTTGGAAACAGGCAAAGGTTGTCAAGAGGAAGGTCACCGGGCCAGAGAACAAAGTCTGCTTCAAATGAATCTCTGTCCGGTCCGTGCGGTCATAGTAAAGTGGACATTAGTGGCTGATGATGTAATATGATTCCGTTTTGTAACAGTGAATCTCCAAGCATATAAAGCTAGAAATAGCTGCGAGTTAAAACCCCCTTAGACACAAAAATTCAAAGGCTGTCCATGGGATTTGAACCCACATCTCCTGTAGACAAGACAGGTGCTCTGCCATTGGACCGAAGCAATATATGTGTGTGTATGTATGCGCATGCATGTGTGTGTGTGTGTGTGTGTGTGTGTGTGTGTGTGTGTTTGTCAGATCTTATTGCCACCGCTGGACAACAGGTGTTGGTTTATTTATGTCCCTGTAAGTTAGCAGTTCGGCAAAAGTGCTTGATTGTATAAGTACCAGACTTAAAAATATGTAAGTATGGGCAGAGTTTACTCAACTAAAACTCTTGTGCCCCAGCATGGCCACTGTCCAATGACTGAAACAAGAAACGAAGAGAAAATAGAAAATTAAAAAATAAAGACTACTTTGTGGTATCTGTGTTGTGAGTTCAAATCCTGCTGTGGTCTACTTGAGTACTTTTAGCAGTGTCTACCCTTTAATAAGTATTTGGGTTTAGTCCAGGTCTTCGGTTTGAGGATATCCTTCTCTGAGGGGCTCTATAAAGGGTCATAAGTATTGTACTTCTTATAAACTGTTTCTTACAAAAAAAGATAAACTGTTCCTATGTATGGCGACTTTTGAATCACCCTGTAGATGGACATTGATTCTTGGTCTGGAATATTTCACCGTTTACATCATCATTCAGGAGAATGTAGTTCAGTTCATTGACCCTTTTGACACGAAACTGCCTGAGACCATCCTGGTTCTATGATTACAGACTTCCTGTTTTGAAGTGATTTAAATTAAACCTTGCATCAAAATTTAATGCTAATTTATATTCTAAACTTGAGTTTAATAAATTCTATGAAATTTCAGTAAAATTCTTCATTATTTTAAAAATTAATTAAAATAAAAGCAGTATCTCTCAATGAAAATATGGTAACAGAAAAGTTCAACGGCTAAAATATTCATCAGTGAAACCAACATGTGAAAAGAGGGAGCCTATGCAGTCACTCAACCTGGTAGAAACAGCAGCTAAAATTTCCCTCAAATCACACACAATATGTCTCAGAAAAAAAAAAAAAAAAGGAAAAAAAAACAATGTAGTCATAGGTACAGAAAAAAAGACAGGATGGCCATGGTTGGAATGCTTTCATCATAAGCCTGCTTGGCCAAAGATGACTTGGGATTAAAATGCAACAATAACTAATTAAGGATCCATTTACTAGTAACGAGTATGTGCAATGTGTGTGTGTGTGTGTGTGTGTGTGTGCAACATATTTGAAGTGTGTATAATGTAAATATAGAATATGATTAGTATATAGGTACTGGATGTAGAATTGCTATGTTTGTTACATATATACATATATATATATATAAATATATATATATATGCAGTGCATATGTGTATTATGTATATATATAATACATCAGGAATCTTGTAGCACAAATTCATAAATGTATATATATATATATGTGTGTGTATATATATATATATATATATATATATATATATATATATATATATATATATATATATATATTTATATATATATATATATATGTGCAGTGCATAACATATATAGAAGGAAATGAAGCATGATGAGAGAGGGAGAAGAGGAGAGAAAGAAGCAAGACTGTAATTGAAGAATTGCTTTGGATGTAGTGGGGGGTGCGGGTGGAGGAATAAGATGAGGAAGGTGTAGCTGGAACATGTACAGCTATGACAGACACCAATGGAATGTCTGCTGGTGGCTGATGATGGGGGAAGTGGCGGTGATGGGAGGGGGGAGGCAGGGTGGTGTGTGTAGTGGTGGTGGGGAGAGGGGGTGAGAGAATCAGGATAAGGTGTGGTGATGGGGCTGGGTTGAAAGGATGGAACTGGAGCGAAGTGTGGGGGTGGGGTGGGGGTTGTACTGATGGGAAACCTGGAAAGGGAAGTGGTGTTGCGCGGTGTACAGGGTGGTGGTGGTGGTGGTGTTGATGAAGGGAACAGGGGCCCCTTTCTGAGGAAGGAACAGGAAGGAAGGGAAAATAATAATAACGATGGTGGTGGTGGTGGTGGTGGTGGTGGTGGTATTGATGTTGGCAGGGATACTGTTGTGGTATGTGATGATGGTACAGTAGTGACAGTAGTGGTGGTGGTGGTGGTGTTGTGGAAATTGTGGTAGCGATGATGTAGTAGGGAATATGATGGCGGTGATGTAGTGGTGTCGTGATGGAGTGTAGCAATGTAGTACGGTGATGGTGGTAGTAGTAGTAGTGGAGGTGATGGTAGTAGTAATGGTAGTAGTTGGTGGTGGTGATGGTGGTAGTAGTGATGGTGATGGTGGTAGTAGTGGTGGTGATGGTGGTAGTAATGGTAGTAGTAGTGGTGGTGGTGGTGGTGGTGGTGATGGTGATGGTGGTTGTGATGGTGGTAGTAGTAGTGGTGATGGTGATAGTGGTTGTGATGGTGGTAGTAGTGGTGGTGATGGTGATAGTGATGGTGTTGGTGGTAGTGGTGGTGATGGTAGTAGTGGTGATGATGGTGATAGTGATGGTGTTGGTGGTAGTGGTGGTGATGGTAGTAGTGGTGGTGTTGGTGGTGGTAGTGATGGTGGTAGTAGTGGTAGTAGTGGTGGTAGTGATAGTGGTAGTGGTGGTAATGATGGTAGTGGTGGTGGTGATGGTAGTAGTGGTGGTAGTGATGGTGATAGTAGTGGTGGTAGTAGTGGTAGTGGTAGTAGTGATAGTGGTAGTGGTGGTAATGATGGTGGTGGTGGTGGTGGTGATGGTAGTGGTAGTAGAGGTGGTGGTAGTAGTCATAGTGATAGTGGTGGTAGTAATGATGTAATGGCAGTGGTAGTGGTGGTGGGGATAGTAGCGGTAGTGGTGGTGGTGGCGTGTGGTATGTGATGATGGTATAGCAGTAGTGGTATGCAATACGTGTGGTTTGTGGTATGTGACGGTGGTAGTGGCAGAAGGCGGCGTTGGGGGTTGGGGGCTGGGGTTGGAGTTGCAATGGAATGTATTTGTTGAATCCATGAAATGATTCTGGGGACACAAACCATGTCCCCGCCTTCCAACCAACCCCTTCACCACTGAGGAATTTATAGGGATTCACACATGGAGGAATCCTTAAAATGCAACAGCATACCACAACAATCACCACCGCCGCCGCCACCACCACCACCACCGTTGCCACCACCTGTACAGCATAGCAGAACAGCTCTACTACTACATATACATCCCAGTATGACACCACCACCACCACCACTGCTGCCTATACACAGCAATATAACACTAAGCTACTAGTGTCTATAGCATCACAGTACCACACCACCAATACTACCTACTATACACTATACTACAAGCACTATCTATTACAAGACAGTACTATATAACCATTACTACCTCCTATGCACTAACACCACTACCTATGACATCACAGTATCACATTGTGAACTACAACCTCCTATACACTACCACCACACCACTACAACCTCCTGTGCACTACCACACCACCACAACCTCCTATACACTACCACCACTACAACCTCCTATACACTACCACCACACCACTTCAACCTCCTATACACTACCACCACACCAATACAACCTCCTATACAGAACCACAACACCCTCCTATACACTACCACCACTACAACCTCCTATACACTACCACCACTACAACCTCTTATACACTACCACTACTACAACCTCCTATACACTACTACCACACCACTTCAACCTCCTATACATTACCAGTACTACAATCTCCTATACACCACCACAACAACCTCCTATACACTACTACCACACCACTTCCACATCCTATACACTACCACTACTACAGCCTCCTATACGCTACCACTACACCATTACAACCTCCTACATATACTATCATCATTATACAGCTGCAACAGAAATATCAAAACCAGATTTTTCCAGCAGTAAACCACGTTTGGTGATAACCCTTTGGATAGGAATGAACACCACAACATAACAGACCACTGGTCTGAGAAGGCGGTAGTGTATAGGAGGTTGTAGGAGGTCGGAGAAGGTCTACAGTGCCCCTTCCTCCACAGCAGACCAAATAGTAGTAGTAGTGGTGGTGGTGTTGGTGGTGGCATTCTCACATAAATACTACTACAACCATCACCATCATTATTTGTTTCTTACATCATTCTACATCTCTACTACTACTACTACTACTACTACTACTGATGTTGCTGTTGCTTGTCTGGGCAAGGTTGTTTATGGAAAACCAGCAGTCGCCCATGCATACCGGCCTCTCCTCTCCACACCACCGATGTTATCCAAGGGAAAGGCAAAGGGGCCGATACAGCTTGGCACCAGTGACGGTCACAACTCATTTCTACAGCTGAGAGAATTGGCGCAATGTGAAATAAAGTGTCTTGCTCAAGAACACAACACAGCCCAATCAATGAATTGAACTCAGTAACTCATGATTGTAAGCCCAACACTCTAACCACTGAGCCATACACCTTCACAGTCCTAGAAAAAGACACTAGATAACAAGGCCTGGGGCTCTCTGCACATGGAAACAAAAAAGGCTAGATTGTCATGGCTGGTTTGTTTTTGACCACAAGCCCGCTTGATTAGGGCTGACCCAGGGTTAAACAACACCAACACAACATCAAGAGCAGCCACTAAAGCCATCATTCCCATTAACATTAAAACACAGGAAAACATTACAACTATTTACACAGCCATTATGACCGCTTCTATCACCATGATGGACACCACCACCACCACCATTAACACAGCATGCAACACTACACATGACCACCACCACCACACTCATGGAAATAAAAGGAAGGAAGCTATGGGTTTAATGACCTGCACATCCGTGCAGAGGTCATAAGGTCAGTGTGTTTGTAGTCAGAGGTCGGTGTGTGAACTCACTGAAGCTCATATTTCAAACTGCCAACAGAAGACCCTATGGCGCTGAGTAGAAAGCTAAACTTCAAGATCACAAGACGACCAAATATATCAGTGCATTTCCTGCTATTAATACCACAAACACCCTTGTACTTCACACACACACATATTTATTAATAGTTTCATATGAATAGACAAATGGGTATTGAGGTAATCAGAAGAAGACAATACCGTGATATTACACACAGCCAAAAATTCACTCACCAATATACAACAACCATTGAATCACACACATGCATTGTCTTCTCACTGTTTCTTCTACCACTGCTATTACAGCCTCTGCTCTTCTGAACCAGCTATTAAGATATCTAGGTATCCTCAACTGCATATAAGATGCGTATTCACAATGTTTCTACAGGCATTCATTTACAGACTTTCAAGGTAAACATACACCAATTTCCCCAGATCTCTGGGGAAATTGGTGTAGCGACGCTGGTCATAAATGCCATAGCAAGGACTTACAAAAGCAATGACCTTCCAACAACTTCTGTTACTAATTCATAAAAGAAATTAAAAAAAACTACAACAGAGGATTAGAAAATTACCCTTTTCAAATCTCACAACATGAGATATTCAGCAACAGTACTTTGTAGTAAAGATTGTTCGAAAATATAAGGACACAGATCGTGTCGTATAGCCAACTGGAGACGATGTCTCCTGGGGCTAAATTACAGCAACATTAGTCGTAAACCAGGACTGCCATGTGATGTTGGTAAACAATCTTTACTACAACAGAGGACTTGAATACCTTCAGTACAGAAGGTGATCCCTGTACCAGTTATTCTTCAAACCATACAAGGTCAGGGTACATTCTCCATTAAAATACAGCTATGTGCTCCCACCCTGAATATACAAGGGCAGATTATACTCTATTTTAGAGTGCAACAGTTCCCACAATAAACATACAAGTACAGACTATACCCTACACAAGTATATATATACACACACACACACACACACATGTATACATAAGTATATGTGTAGGCATGTAAACATACATAAATATATCTAAATATGTGTGTGTGCAAATATATATATATATATATATATATATATATATATATATATATATATATATATATATATATATATATACATATATTGAATACACACGCACACATATATACATAAATATGTGTGTGTGTAAACATACATAAATATATCTAAATATGTGTGTGCATATATATATATATATATATATACATACACACACACACATATTGAATATATGTAAATATATATGTATGTAATTATGCATAAATGTACATGTATATACATAGATATAGGAGTATATAAACACATGTGTGTGCATGTATGTGTGTATAGTTATATAACTCTCTCCCTATCTCTCTCTCTCACTACTGAACCCATAGTAAAAACAAATTACACTACCACCACCACCACCACTGCCATCACCCCCCTCCCAGCCTAGTTCCCTAAAGTAACCCTCCCTTCATTCTAGAAGGAAGCAAGCAAACTGAAAGACATTTGTCTTATCTGCAAAGTGATGTGTTTTTAGTCGTGGTGGTGGTGGTGGTGGTGGAGGTAGAAGAGAGATCTTTTAGATAGGTAATAGCAGTAACAACAACAACAACACTAAAGACTCTAGCAGTAAGAGCAACACAAGAGTCACTGTGACAGTGACATCAACTGCAGCTGTTGCACCAGAAACAACAGCAGTAACAACATCATCAGTGACATTGTGGTTAAGAACTTAGCTTGCCAACCGCATAGTTCTGGGTTCAGTCCCACTGCATGGCACCTTGGGCAAGTGTCTTCTACTATAGCATCAGGCTAACCAAGGCCCTATGTGTGGATTTGGTACATGGAAACTGGAAGAAGCCCGTCATGTGTATATATATATTGACTGGCCTTCGTGCTGGTGGCACGTAAAAGCACCCACTACACTCTCTGAGTGGTTGGCGTTAGGAAGGGCATCCAGCTGTAGAAACTCTGCCAAATCAGATTGGAGCCTGGTGTAGCCATCTGGTTCGCCAGTCCTCAGTCAAATCGTCCAACCCATACTAGCATGGAAGGCAGACGTTAAACAATGATGATGATATGTGAGTTTTATGGTCTGTCCATAGCACTTACTTAGCGTTACCTGACACTATTTGGGTCTTCTAGATACCAATACCTCTCGTATATTCTTTCATTCTTTTACTTGTTTCAGTCATTTGACTGTGGCCATGCTGGAGCACTGCCTTATATAAATTGACAGGATGAGATAAAAATACCAAGGCAGTAAATAGATTTCATAACATTTATCAAGAAAAGGCCTTACAGCTGTTTCCGGGATATTTTATATATCCCTTCATCAGAGACGGTGTGAGAAAATGTTTGAGTATTAAATATTGTTGGGAAGATATGAGATACAGTGGAAAGTAAGAGAATGGATATAGAAGTGAGATACACAACGATATTGTATTTGCAGTTCCATTATTCAAGTAGAATGGTGTATATAAGCGGTAAAAAAAATTTTCTGGTGAAGAAATTTTCTTGTATTTGGTGTGTGAGTTCCAATGGTGGTTATATTTGGTCATTCCAAGCTTAGAGCCTTGTAAACAGTGTTGGCCGATTGAGGGTTTTTTTTTGGTGTGAATTGAAATGTGTTGGTAGTGTTAATGGATAGATAGAGGGAGGCGAGATGTGTATGATTAGAAAGAGATAGGTCAAATCAAAAACAGGAAGAGAGAATGGGAAGAAAAAGAGAAGAAGCAAAGGGGAGGGAGACAAAAAAGAAATGGAGAGAGAGGGAACAAAATGAGTGGCCAGAATAAAGTGATGTGATGCAAAAGTCTGGACCCATAGAGAAATTAATTACAAAAAAGGATTTCTTATCTTTAACATGATTTTGATCATTTAATTATCATATTCAATTTTTAAAAAATTTTTCTGTCTTCCAGGTTGGTAGCCATAGCAGGAAAGCTAACAATTTTAGAAAGAGTAGAACTTGTAAACCGTAAATTGTTATATAATAAATTGCCTATGGGTCCAAGTGACACGTAAAAGCACCCACTACACTCTCTGAGTGGTTGGCGTTAGGAAGGGCATCCAGCTGTAGAAACTCTGCCAAATTAGATTGGAGCCTGGTGTTGCCATCCGGTTTCACCAGTCCTCAATCAAATCATCCAACCCATGCTAGCATGGAAAGCGGACGTTAAACGATGATGATGTGTGTGTGCGAGTGTGTGTGTGTGTGCGTGCGTGCGTGTATGCTTGTGTGTCTGTGTAGAGCACTGCCTTTACCGAACCGCTAAGTTACGAGGATGTAAACACCATCATCAGTTGTCAAGTGATGGTGGCGGGAACAAACACAGACACACACACACACACACACATATATATATATATATATATATATATATATATATATATATATATATATATACGACGGGCTTCTTTCAGTTTCCGTCTACCAAATCCACCCACAAGGCTTTTGTCAGTCACAAGTAGACACTTGCTCAAGGTGCCACGCAGTGGAACTGAACCTAGAGCCATGTGGACGGTAAGCAAGCTGCTTACCACACAGCCACTATATATATGTACATATATATATATATATATATATATATATATATCATCGTTTAACGTCCGCTTTCCATGCTAGCATGGGTTGGACGATTTGACTGAGGACTGGTGAAACCGGATGGCAACACCAGGCTCCAGTCTGATTTGGCAGAGTTTCTACAGCTGGATGCCCTTCCTAACGCCAACCACTCAGAGAGTGTAGTGGGTGCTTTTACGTGTCACCCGCACGAAAACGGCCACGCTCGAAATGGTGTCTTTTATGTGCCACCCGCACAAGCCAGTCCAGGGGCACTGGCAACGATCTCGCTCGAAAATCCTACAGGAGCCAGTCAGGCGGTACTGGCAACGGCCACGCTCAAAATGGTGCATCTCATGTGCCACCCGCACAAGAACCAGTCCAGGGGCACTGGCAACGATCTTACTTGGCTTGCCGGGTCTTCTCACGCACAGCCCATTTCCAAAGGTCTCGGTCCGTAGTCATCGCCTCGGTGAGGCCCAATGTACGAAGGTCTTGCCTCACCACCTCAGCCCAGGTCTTCCTGGGCCTACCTCTTCCACGGGTTCCCTCAACTGTTAGGGTGTGGCACTTTTTCACGCAGCTATCCTCCTCCATTCTCACCACATGTCCATACCAGCGCAATCGTCTCTCTTGCACGCCACAACTGATGCTTCTAATGTTCAGCTTTTTTCTCAAGATACTTACACTCTGACGGGTATTCACATTGACATTACACATCCAACGGAGCATACTGGCTTCATTCCTTGCGAGCTTACGTATGTCCTCAGCAGTTACAGCCCATGTTTCACTGCCATGTAGCATGGTTGTTCGTACGCATGCGTCATACAGTCTGCCTTTTACTCTGAGTGAGAGTCCCTTTGTCACCAGCAGGGGTAAGAGCTCTCTAAACTTTGCCCAGGCTATTCTTATTCTAGCAGCTACACTTTCAGCGCACCCACCCCCACTACTAACTTGGTCGCCCAGATAGCGGAAGCTATCGACTACCTCTAGTTTTTCACCCTGGAATGAGATAGAAGTTGTTTCCTGTTTGTTTGCAGTCTTTATTGCACCTGAACATCTGCCACAAACAAAAACTAACTTGCTAGTTAACCTGCCTTTGATGTTGCTGCACCTCTTATGTGTCCATAGCTTGCACCGGGTACATCTTATAGAGTTACTACCTACTCCTTTTCTACATACTGAGCAGGGCCATCTACCTGAAGGGGTTTGTGTTTTATCTACCTTCCTACTTATTAGGATTTTGGTTTTAGCTAGGTTGACTCTAAGGCCCTTCAATTCTAGACCTTGCTTCCACACCTGAAACTTCTCCTCTAGTTCTGATAGTGACTCCGCAATTAGGGCAAGGTCATCAGCATAGAGGAGCTCCCAGGGGCAACCTGTCTTGAACTCCTCTGTGATTGCCTGGAGGACTATGGTAAATAATAGGGGGCTGAGGACGGAACCTTGGTGGACCCCTACCTCTACCCGGAATTCATTGCTGTACTCATTTCCAACCCTCACCTTACTGGCCGCATCTCTGTACATGGCTCGCACAGCTCTCACTAGCCATTCTTCTATCCCAAGTTTCCTCATTGACCACCAGATAAGGGATCGGGGGACCCTGTCAAAGGCTTTCTCCATGTCAACGAAAGCCAGGTACAGAGGTTTATCCTTGGCTAGGTATTTCTCTTGCAACTGTCTCACTAGAAATAAGGCATCAGTAGTGCTTTTACCTGGCACGAACCCAAACTGCATCTCATCTAAATTGATTCGCTCCCTAATTAGTTGGGCTATGACCCTCTCTGTAACTTTCATAACCTGATCTAACAGCTTGATGCCTCTGTAATTATTTGTATCTAAAGCGTCCCCTTTACCTTTGTAGCAGTTGACTATGATGCTGCTACACCAGTCATAGGGTATGACTCCTTCGTGTATCACCTGGTTCGTAATACGGGTGACTAGGCTATAGCCAACACTGCCAGATATTTTGAGCATCTCTGCAGTGATTCCTGATGGGCCGGGGGCTTTCCCGGTCTTCATACTCTTAATTGCTTTATCTACCCTGGTACTATCAACTCGGATAGCTGGTCCCTCTATTGGGTCGACATAAGGCAGGCTCTCTTTCTCCCATTCATTCTCTTTATTAAGCAATCTATCGTAGTGGCATCTCCAGACCTCTTTCTTTGCATCCTCATTTAATGCAAGCGTACCATCATCCATGCGAACACATTTCTCTCCTACAACATCACTATTCTCTCTCCTACACTGTCTTGCAACCCGAAATACCTCGAGTCTTTGGTCCTCACGGCGCAGAACATTGGCAAATCTTTCCTTATCTGCTTCCCCTCTGGCTAAATAAACCTGTCGCCTAGCCTCCCTTCTGGCACATTGGTACAATTCCCTGCTACCACCGTTCTTCCAGTCCTTCCAAGCTTGTTTCTTTTGTCTAATAGCCCTGTCTACCTCCTTGTTCCACCACCACGTTACTCTGGGTTGGGAGGGGACCTTACACCACCCACAAATCTGGTCGGTGGCTTTCAACAGGTTGTCCCGCAGAAATCTCCAATTGTAATATATATATATATATATATATTTCTGTGTCCTGTCTATATTTGCCAAGGGAAGTTATCCATATATATATAGTGGTTGGCGTTAGGAAGGGCATCCAGCTGTAGAAACTCTGCCAAATTAGATTGAAGCCTGGTGTAGCCATCCGGTTGCACCAGTCCTCAGTCAAATCGTCCAACCCATGCTAGCATGGAAAGCGGATGTTAAACGATGATGATGATATAAATGATTTAGAAAAGAACCACCAAAATGCAATTGAATTGCTCCTTGGTGGTTCTCCTCTAAATTATTAATATATTTTTC
This sequence comes from Octopus bimaculoides, assembly GCF_046866305.1. Taxonomy (NCBI): domain Eukaryota; kingdom Metazoa; phylum Mollusca; class Cephalopoda; order Octopoda; family Octopodidae; genus Octopus; species Octopus bimaculoides. Next base: position 86,030,665 of record NC_142936.1, on the reverse strand, counting down.
ATTATAAAATTCAATTTGATATTATCAAATTGAATATCCTTGTAAGTTCGGATTTTGACATTCCCTAATATAATATTTCTATATATATACAACTGGCTTCTTTCAGTTTCCATCTACCAAATCCACTCACAAGGCTTTGGTCAGCCCGAGGCTATAGTAGAAGACACTTGTCCAAGGTGTCATGCAGTGGGACTGAACCTGGAGCCAAGCTACTTACTACACAGCCACTCCTGCGTAATTTTTTTATTGAACACAAATTTATTGCATTACTTAAAGAAACGAATAATAAACTAATGACAAAAAAAATTGCACAAGTTTTTAGGAAATGAAAAACGAAACTCAATGAGAAACCAGAAAACTTGAATAAAAAAGAATGGTACTTCTGCCACACCTGTATATACATATATATTAATGTGTGTGTATGTGACAGATATACAAATAAATTCCTCTATTTACATAATATCGAGGTCTCAATCATTCTTTGGTTGTCATACCATTTATTAATATATATATATATATATATATATATATATATATATATATATATATATATATATATATATATATATTTTTTAACACGAAAAATTTGGCAAAAGAATATAGTATCAGTTTTGAGCTCTATTTAAAGTTGATATATATATATATATATATATACATATATGATAGATTTACAAACAGGGCTAATTTAGCTATTTCTCTGTAGATTGAAAAAATGACGAACAATCTTAATCGATAATCAAATCTTATTGGACTCTCATTAGAAGTGTTTATATCAATTTTACCAATTCCAGTGAAAGAAGCTGCCAATCCTGTTTGTATACTCAACAATTTCAGTAGCTACAGGAAACTGGAGCTACTAATTTGTAGACCATAAGTGTTAACATTTTGTGTTTAAATATCAGGGGCCTGTCAACAGAGGTCTCAGTTCACACCGTATCAAGGTAAAGGGTAAAGAGTAAAGACCCTTTCGGCCATGAATGACCATGGGATTGCACCATGGGATTGCACTTAATAGCCAGTTCACTGCCATTACTTATGTATGTACATAGGTCGGTAAGTATTTAGATATGTGTACAGGTAGATAAGTAAATAAGTATATGTGATAGGTAGGTAAATAAGCTGGTGGATAGGTAGGTAGGTAGGTAGGTAGGTAGGTAGGTAAGTAGGTAGGTGGGTGGGTGTTTAGGTAGATGATAGCTTTCTGGCAGTGTTTCTCCATTAGTAATGGTAAACCATCAAGGTTTTTGCATCACTAACATTAGCAGGTGGGAGTAGGATGGATTGATTAGAAATTGGATTTATTGATTTAAGGAGATAGATAGACAGGTAGGTAGGTATGAGTGATGCATATATGTGTGTGCGTGCACACATATATATAGATATGTGGGTTACACACATACACACACACACACACACACATCATGTTTGCTCATTTATACCCCAGCAGTATTTTGCTAATTGAACAATGGTATCAATAAGGCATTGAAACTGTGATGACTTTTGGTCAACGGCTGATGAGGGATGAGTTAATCTATGTTTCATGTGTTTTTCATGTTTTCTGTATGTACTTTTGTCATCCATCCCTGCAACATTTTGCTTTGTGAGTGTGTGCGGCGGGGCAGGTGTGCGCATGTGCATGTTTGTGCATGCTGTATCGGCATGTAGATAAATAAGCAGGCAATTAGGGTTAGAGTGCTTATTTCAGGAATTAGCTAAAAGTCAACTTATTCAAAGTTAAACTGAAGACATTAACCCATAATTCCTCTATTTGCAATGAAAAATGGAAAGCTTAGACAGACATGAGCAGTGATTTAACAAAATTGGTTGCATCTCTGTCACACACAGTCAACCATTATTTCTACAAGAATTTTTTAATATTACATTTATGACTTTACAGTATCACACAAGGAGTGTATTAGATAGAATAGGATGGCATGAAAGTCACCAAAGAAGTTTTCCCATTAGATATATTTATTTAGGATAGTGGAAATTGCTTTGAACTAATTTGTGGAATTTAACATCCCAGAGATGCCTTTCATTTCTAGTTTCACAGAATGAAACTCTTTCTAGGCAGTGATTCAGGAGAGCATATTATCATGAATCACTAATAGTTTATTAATCTATCTGGCTCTAATTTTGTAATTTATTGTTGAATAATAGATGCAAGTGGGACTGTGGGATAAAGAATCTTGCTTTGCAAAACCATGCGGTTTTGAGTTCAGTACCACTGTGTGGAACTTCGGGTAAGTATCTTCTGCTATAGCCCTAGGCTGACCAATGCCTTGCGAGTAAATTTGGTAGATGGAAATTGTGTGGAAGCCCGTGTGTTTGCGTGTGTGTGTGAGAGAGAGAGAGGGGAGGAGAGATGGGGGGAGAGAGATAATAGTTTATTATTTGGCTCCAAATCTTTAATTTATTGTTGAGGCAGGACTGTGAGATTAAAAAGCTTGCTTTGAAACTGTATGGCTTTAGGTTCAGTCCCACTGTGCAGCACCTTAGGTAAGTACCTTCTTCTATAGCCCCAGGCTGACCAATGCCTTGCGAGTGAATTTGGCAGATAGAAACTGTGGAATTCCGTTTGTCTGTCCTTGTTTGTCCCCTCTGTGTGGGCAGTAAAGAAATAAGAAACTGTGTGGAAGCCCATCGTCTGTGTGTGTGTGTGCGTGTTTGTCCCCCACTGCCACTACCACTACCACTTGACAACGGGGGCCAATTTATTCAACTAAACCGTTGAAGATGATGTCCCAACATGTTCACAGACCAATGAGTGAAACAAGTAAAAGATGAAAAATATTTTTCTTCAATTTCTGTAGGGTTTGAATTTCGTTATGCAAATTCTTCCTTTATCTTTTATCTTTAAGTACTTTCAGCCAGAGTCCAAGGCCATGCTGGAGCACCACCTTTCAGAGCATTTAGGTTTCTTTCCTGTTCCGAAGGAGTGAGTTGGACAGAGCTGCTCTTTGTTTGTGCCTCATGATGTGGGTTCATCTGGTACCTCAGATAATAATTAGTCCCGACGCTCTTTGAAGACCTCCACATCTACACCTCAAAAAATCTCTGAGGTTGTGTGTCAGAATGTTGAACATTTGTAACCTCAAAAGAAAATAAATTGCAGAGCAGTGAACACAACAGAAGCCATTTAAGCTTTGAAATATGAAAATGACTTTTGCAAAGCAATGAAGTCCATAGAAAACAGGTTACAAATTGGAATTAAGTGAATAACGTTAGTTTGCCTCGAGAAAAAGGAAACATTTGAATTGAGGTTTCCAATGAAAAGGCCCAAGCTGAATGGAATAACAAAATGTCAGACTTCCTCATAACAAACTAACTTATTCCAATAATTGAGTTAGTGTTAACATATTTAATGCAGGAAACATTAAATATGTTAACTAGAAAACAATTATGTGATGAGAGAAAAACCTACATTAGCCACTGAATAACATTACTTTAAGTCTGTCGGCAAATATGGGAGACAAGTTCGTTTTTGTGTACTGTCTATGTCAGCATTATTTGCTGCTATGTGTCATCACTAGTTTCTGTGGATGTTACTATTAGTAATAAGGATGGAATCACAGAACAATACTGGGGAAAGCATTTAATGAGTCCATGGGCAGTTACAAAATAATTTGGTAAATTAAAAAGTGATTATTAATTAAATAAATTACAGCTGCATGAAGAAAATTGCATTTAATCCTGTTGTTGTGGGTGTTATATTTTTGAGGAATATTTATTTTGCTTTTAATGGTTGAGAAGTAAAAGGTCACAATTTTAGAAGTGGGGAATGGGGGAAAAGCACTGATGTAGATGATCATTGTCTGGTGGTTCCACTTAATGATGGGCCTGAGCACTCTACTGGTTTGCTCATAAATTTTGTCTAACAGGCATTGTCTAATCAAGATTAGGCAATACCTGCCCACCAGGTATTGCCTAATCAAGTAGATGGTGCATTGGTTAGTATAACAAATACTGTTTTCTTAAAATTCCATTTCCAAAATCAAGATATGTCTTCCATGATGCAGCATCCACAAAATACAGTATTTGTGTTTGATTTTCATCCTCACCCCCACGACCATCATCATCATCATTTAATGTCTGTTTTCCATGCTGGCATGGTTTGGATGGCCAGGGGTCATACCGGGTTCCATAGTCTGTTTTGGCTTGGTTTCTACAACAGGATGCCCTTCCTGACACCAACCACTTTACAGAGTGGATTGGATGCTTTTTACGTGGCACCAACACCAGTAGTTTTTATATGGCACCATCACAAGTGCTTTTGTGTAATTAAAACTCAACCTGTTTATGCTTCAATATCAGAACTTTCAAGCAAATGTGTTACTCTACCTTACTTTCTCTCTGTTGAGCTTTGCAGGGCATTAGATTGGGGGGCTCCAAAAGGGGTCTCAGGGAGTAGTGTCCCTGCCTTCCTGAGCTAGTTTTCCACCACATTTCTTAAAAATCGTGGTAGAGGCCTTGATCTCAGGACCACTCATGTCTAGAAACTGAGGTTGGGGGTAAGCAAGAGCATGCCCCCCATAGAAAATCTAGCTCCAAAAAAATCTCATGAAAGCAAGGGAGAATGAGCACCAGCCAGCCAGCCCAAAGGTTGGGGTGGGCTGCCCCAGTTGCTATGGCATTAAGGTAGATCTAGCCAACCCCGTTAACGGGACAAACCCTGGATTCAAAACACTGGACGATGATGATGACCATGGAGTAGTTTCTTTCTTCTCTCTCTCTTCCCCCCCCCTTTTTTTTAACTTATTTTTACATAAGACCCAAAATCTGAGGGTTGATATTAGTTGATTAAATTGAGTCTGCTGTCTAAAACCCCCAATGGTTATAGATTTTACTGACAAACTATAAACCAGGTCTTGACAGAGAGGAAATAAGCCAGAGTGAAAGCCAAACATTAGCTGAAAAGAAAAACTAAGCTAAAAGGTCTTGTTTTAGTTGTAGAGGATCAATAAACAGCAAAAATAATTACAAGGAAATAATAAGACACAAAGTTATCTTCAGGTGTAAGATTATGCAACCAATACAATAAAATAATTGACCACATCACTTTTGGCTGCTCAAACCTTGCAAAACCTGAGTATATTCACAGAGACGATTGAATCAGCAGCTATTTTCAGAGGGCAATATGCCAACACTTTGACATGGGAACAGATAAGAAGTAAAAATAAATATGTATTAAACACAGTATATGTCAATGACCTGGTCACGATCATCTCAGACATGTTTGAACAGTGAGTGACAAGGAGATCAGTGATGAATATATTTTTGCTGGACAATGAATGTCTGTATTCTGATAAATTTCTCCATAACTTTCTAACCAAACACTGGGAGGTGGTGGAATAAACTAAGAAAGTATAAGGAGCTTGAAATTGAAATCAATGGGGCATGAGAATGAAGACTGTATCAGTGATAATTGAGGCACTGGATACGTTAAAAAAAAAAAAAAAATCATTAACCCTTATAGGCGCAGGAGTGGCTGTGTGGTAAGCAGCTTGCTTACCGACCACATGGTCCTGGGTTCAGTTCCACTGCTTGGCACCCTGGCCAAGTGTCTTCTACTATAGCCTCGGGTTGACCAAAGCCTTGTGAGTGGATTTGGTAGACGGAAACTGAAAGAAGCCCGTCATATATATGTATATGTATATATGTGTTTGTGAGTCTGTGTTTGTCCCCCCAACATCGCTTGACAACCGATGCTGGTGTATTTACATCCCTGTAACTTAGTGGTTCGGCAAAAGAGACTGATAGAATAAGTACTAGGCTTACAAAGAATAAGTCTTGGGGTTGATTTGCTCGACTAAAGGCGGTGCTCCAGCATGGCCACAGTCAAATGACTGAAACAAGTAAAAGAGTAAAAGAGAGAGAGAGTAACCCATGTATGCAAGGGTTCACAAGTAAATTCTTTTTTTTATCCTTTCTTTTATTTTTTGTTTCATTTTAGTCATTAGACTGTGGCCATGCTGGGGCACCACCTTGAAAGACTTTTAGTCAAATGAATCGACACCAGTAATGATTTATTTTATTTTTCAAGTCTGGTACTTATTTTATCGGTCTCTTTTGCTGAACCACCAAGTTACAGGAACATAGACACACCAATAAATGTTGTGAAGTGGTGGTGGGGAACAAACACAGACACAATCACACACACACACAAACACACACATACACGACAGGCTTCTTTCATATTCTGTCTGCTAACTCCACCTACAAGGCTTTGGTTAGCCTGAGGCTATAAGAAAAACACACTTACACAGTGGGACTGAACCCAGGATCATATAGCTGGGAAGCAAGCTTCTTACCACACAGCTATGCCTGTGTCTATGTAAGATATTTTCAATTCAATAACACAAGACACCCAGTAAACTCTAGACAACACATATCTGACATCATCATTAAGCTATAATATCACACAACCCCACACAACACATTCTCAGCACCAAGAAACACGATTAAATAACACCAGAAACCAAAAAATAAACTCCACAACAAAACAAAATAGACAAAAAAATACACAGTCCTACATCAGCAAAAGCTAATGTTACACTCACAGCTCAGGGATAGGGAGGTAGAAACTCACAAAAAACTATTGGAAACATATACTGTGTCTACCAGACCATTGCTTTGTAGTAATATTAAAAATTTCTAAGGTGGCAGGCTGGCAGAAATGTTAGCATGCTGGGCAAAATGCTTAGCGGTATTTTGTCTGTCTTTACATTCTGAGATCAAATTCCGCTGAGGTCGACTTTGCTTTTCATTCTATCAGGGTCGATAAATTAAGTACCAGTTACACACTGGGGTTGATGTAACCGACTTAATCTCTTTGTCTGTCCTTGTTTGTCCCCTCTATGTTTAGCCCCTTGTGGGTAGTAAAGAAATAAGAAACGTTAGCACACCGGACGAAATGCTTAGTGGTATTTCGTCTGTCTTTACATTCTGAGTTCAAATTCTGCTGAGGTCGACTTTGCTTTTCATCCTTTCGGGGTCGACATAATTAAGTACCAGTTAATATTGAGGTTGATCTAATCGCCTGCCTCCACCCCACCACTTCCTCCAAAATTTTGGGCTTTATGCTTAGAGTAGAAAAGAATATTAAACATTTCTAAAATGGTGAGCTGGCAGAATCGTTAGCATGCTGGGCATTTCATGTGTCTTAATGTTTTGAGTTGAAATTCCTCTGAGGTCGACTTTACCTTCCATTACTTTCAGGGTCAATTAAAGAAGTACCACTTGAGTACTGCGGTCAATGTAATCAACTACCCTTCAGCCCCGAAACTGCTAGGCTTGTGCCAAGATTTGAAACCAGTATTAAAATTTCTAACCCTGATGCACAGTTGTCAAATATTGAGTGAGGGTAGAGTTGATCAACCCCATTATTTAACTGGTACTTATTCTATTGCTCTCCAGCTCCTCGGCGATACCAAGTAAAGCCAATGCCTGTGATATCCAGCATCAAAATTATTGATTTCTTGGAAAGGCACGATGCCACAACTTTTAGGGGGAATGCACAGGGAATCAGATCAACCTTAGTTGTAGCTAACACTGACTTTATCAACCTCAGAAAGATGAAATGCAAAGATGACTCCCAAAGGATTTTAATTCAAAATGGTGGTGATGCTGCTGATGACGATGATGATGCTGACAAGGGCATAAAGCCAAAAAACAAGGAGGCAGGGAGGGAGGGAGGGAGGCAGCAGACAAAACAGTCGTGAGGGTGGTAAAGGCATAAAATCGTTAATTTAATTATAGAATTTTGAAGCACCAGGAAAAACCCCAAACAATTAATTTGAAAGGATTAAATAGAGTATGTGGGGACTGATGGAGGGAGGGTACAGAAAGTGGTGGTGGTGGTGGTGATGGTGGAGGTAGAGGTAATAGTGAACATAGTGTGGGAGCTAGTGGCGCTGGTGTAACTGATGATGGTAGTTATGGTTGGTGGTGATGGGGGTGGTGTTGATCTAGTAATAATGATGTTGTTGGTGTGGTGGAGGCGGTGTGGTGATGGAGTTGAGGTAGTGGTGTCAGTATTGGTGATGTAGGGGCAGTGGTGGAGGTGTTGCATTGTTACTGTTTAACCCAAGGTTAGATAAAATTGACCAGACCAGACCAGACAAGACCAGCCCAGACTAGACCAGGCCAGACCAGACCTATGACCACTGCTATTCCAACCATGACCATCCAGACATTTGGCTGCATCTCCAACTACATCCTTATTTTTAAGATGGTAGAGTGTGATTTCAGGGATATTTGGCTGCTGTTTCTAGCAGCACTGTGATGCTGCAGATAGATGCCCCCTTGATGTGTTGCAGCTATAGTAATAGTAGTAGTAGTAGTAGTAGTAAGTGTTGTAGTAGTAGTAGTAAGTGTTGTAGTAGTAGTAGTAGTAAGTGTAATAGTAGTAGTAGCAGCAGCAGTAGTAGTATAGTCAAATGGTTTGGGTATGGGTATGGGAGAAAGACAGCGAGAGGGGGGGACACACCCTCCTGCTTTAAAGAGGGGAACATAGAGACAGAAAAGAGAAAGAAAGGAGGGGAGGGGGTAAAGTGAGACACACCCTCCTCTCCCTCCCTGTAAACAGACCCCAGACAGGTAGACAAAAGTGTACAATTACCTGACTATAATGACTAACACTTGATACTGAGAGGAGGGAGTGGTGGTGGGGTAGGAATGGGGTAGGAATGGGGTGTGGTGGTGGTGGTGGTAATGGTGCCAGTATAGTACTGGTGATGGTGTAAAAGTGGTTGTTGTGGTAGTGATATAATAGAGGTGTGTGTGTAGTGATACTGGTGATAGATAAGACAATAGTAGAAGTAGTAGTATTGATGGTAGTAGTAGTAGTAGTGGTGACGGTGGTGGTGGAGTGGTAGTAGTAGTGGAGGTGGTAGTAGTAGTGGTGGTGGTAGTAGTAGTAGTAGTAATACTGAGGGTGGTGGTAGTAGTAGTGGTGGTGGTAGGATTTGTAATAGTACCAGTAGTAGTAGTAGTAATAGTAGTAGTAGTAGTAGTGGGATGGTATTAGTAGTAGAGCTAGTAGTGGTGGTGGTGGTAGTAGTAATAGTAGTAGTGGTGGCGGCGCGCTGTTGCCGTAACAGTGGTGGCGGGAGTGTGAAGCAATAGCTACTCCACCACAGCATCAGCAGGGCTACCCCTTACCCCCCTCCCCACTACATGGCAGTGCTAAGCCCTATCCCTGTCAAATGTCCCCTTCTTCACCCCTAACACGTATTCTGATATTACCTAACATTATTAGCAAGAAGGGCTGCCCTGAATGTGCATGCATTACACACACACACACATGAATATAAGCACATATATAAATATGCATACACACACAACACTCTCTCTCACTATATACGTGTGTGTGTGTGTGTATATATATATATATATATATATATATATATACACACACACACATACACATATTCTTTTATTCTTTTGTTTCAGTCATTTGACTGTGGCCATGCTGGAGTACCACTTTTTAGTCAAAGACATCAACCCCAGGAGTTATTCTTTTGCAAAACCGCTAAGTTACGGGGATGTAAACACACCAACATCAGTGTCAAGCAATGGTGGTGGTGGGGGCAACAAACACAGACGCACAAATACATACGTACATACACACACACACACACACACATATGTGTATATATATATATATATATATATGTGTATATATGTGTGTGTGTGTGCATATATATATACGCATGCACACATCGGGCTTCTTTCAGTTTCCGTCTACCAAATCTACTCACAACGCTATAGTAGAAAACGTTTGCTCAAGATGCCACGCAGTGGGACTGAACCCAGAGCTATGTGGCTGGGAAGCAAGCCTCTTACCATACAGATACAAAGGTACACACATAAATACACACACACGAGCTGGCAGAAACGTTAGCACGCCGGGCGAAATGCTTAGCGGTATTTCGTCTGCCGCTACGTTCTGAGTTCAAATTCCGCCGAGGTCGACTTTGCCTTTCATCTTTTCAGGGTCGATTAAATAAGTACCAGTTACACACTGGGATCGATATAATCGACTTAATCTGTTTGTCTGTCCTTGTTTGTCCCCTCTGCGTGTAGCCCCTTGTGGGTAGTAAAAGAAATAACACATATATCATTACTATTATGTTAAACTAGAACCATGTTGTTCTAGGTTCTTACCACACTGCCACACTTGCACATATACTTATATATATATATATATATATATATACACACACACATTATTTAAATTTGACGGATATTTGTCCTCATCTTGTTTGTTAACACATTTTGGTTGATGTACTCTCCAGCCTTCATCAGGTGTCTTGGGGAAATTTTGAACCTGGGTTCTTATTCCTAAGGTATTTTTCAATGTTATTATTATTATTATTATTATTATTATTCAGGTGACTGCCTGGGATTGAACTCAGAATCTTGTGGTTAGTAGCCCATGCTCTTAACCCCAAGATTCTGAGTTCGATCTCAGGCAGTCACCTGAATAATAATAATAACATCGAAAAATACCTTAGGAATAAGAATCCAGGTTCGAAATTTCCCCAAGACACCTGATGAAGGCTGGAGGGTATATTAGCCGAAACGTGTTAACAACAAATAAGATGAGGACAAATATCTGTCAAATGTAAATAATGTAAATAATGTACATAATTCTTCATCTCTTAAATATATATATATATATATATATACCAGCCAGTCCACTATTCCTCCTCAAGAAATTACCATGTGCGGAGGAATACTGGACTGGCTGGCCTATGTAGGTTCGGAGGTGTTTCCAGGTTGTGCCGATGCATGATGTTCACTCTGTCATGCATGCACAATTTGCTAGCACCGTCGAATTTACAACTAGAATATCATACCGATGAGGAAATGGAGTGTTATCGCTCCTAAGCCAGAAACGCGTCTATGATTAACTTTGACTGGTTAGTTTTCATTGTTTTTTCTTCTTGTTTTACCTTTGTGAGTTACAAGTAATGCTATCTGTTGGAGTCTCAGCTTTTTAGCTGCTATTTCTGAACTTCGGTATGTGGTGAAGCAACTGTTTGCTGATCCCTTAATTATGTTTATATATATATATATCATCATCATCGTTTAACGTCCGCTTTCCATGCTAGCATGGGTTGGACGATTTGACTGAGGACTGGTGAAACCGGATGGCAACACCAGGCTCCAATCTAATTTGGCAGAGTTTCTACAGCTGGATGCCCTTCCTAACGCCAACCACTCAGAGAGTGTAGTGGGTGCTTTTACGTGTCACCCGCACGAAAACGGCCACGCTCGAAATGGTGTCTTTTATGTGCCACCCGCACAAGCCAGTCCAGGGGCACTGGCAACGATCTCACTCGAAAATCCTACGGGAGCCATATATATATATATATATATATATATATATATATATATATATATATATATATATATATATATATACATACAGTAGTACAAAGTATATCTATCTATAAGAACATAAGGTTAAGCGTTTTTTCAAACTTGCCTTTTGTATTTAAAAAAATATTCAGACAGTGGATACTCTTGGAAAACCATGCTCTGTTTAGCAACTGATGATAGGTTTCCTTCCTTCTTGAGTCATAAGGGCTGGTTTCCCAGTTTGCAAGGCGTATATATTCCCCACCTGGACGGGACGCTAATCCTTTGCAGGATTACTTATTTTTGCCAGATGAGTGGACTGGAGCAACATGAAATGAAGTGTTTTGCTCAAAGACACAATGCATCGACCGATCCAGGAATCGAAACCATAATTTTAATGATCATAAGTCCAACACCCTAACCTCTAAGCCATGCACCTTCACAAGTGTTTTTCGCTCAAAATCAGAACATGCCAGCCAGTCCTGGAATCGAACCCACGATCTAACGATCAGGAGTGCAACATTTTAACCACTAGGCTAGGCGCCTTCCAGCTGATAATAGGAAACAAGCAACTCTAAATACTAGAAATCAGAGCCTTTCAGTCATAATGTATCTGTCTGTCTATCTCTCTGCCTATCACTGCATGTATGATATTGTAGTACAATCTCTCTCTCTCTCTCTACATATATATATATATATATACACACAGATGGTGCATATGGCACAACAGTGTTGTTTGGTCATTTGGCCCTGGGGCTGCCAGAACTGAATAGACGTTTGATCAAAGACATTCCAGTCATGTCTGTTAGGTTGTTTTACAGGTACCTAGGGTTATTTATCCAATGTGACCTTCCCTTTTCAAGTTGAGGGAGACTTAGATGCTATTTTTAGCAGGTTGAACAACCATGTAGTTTCCTAAGCTGTTTAGCAGATACTCTGTCACACTTTGAATCAAATATATACATAGGCATCAACATGTTTATCTATCTATCTATCTATCTTCCTATCCATTTATCTATCTATCTATCCATCCATCCATCCATCCATCCATCCATCTATCTACCTATCCATTTACCTATCTATCTATCTATCCATCCATCCATCCATCCATCTACCTATCTACCTATCCATTTACCTATCTATCTATCTATCTACTGTGTGTTCTATAAAAAGACACTGACATGCTTATACAAATACACACACACACACACACACACACACACACACTTTCAGGTATCTACACAAATCACCAAACCAAACATACAGTTACACTTCAGAGTAGTAGTAGTAATAGTAGTAGTAGACATGTTGATGATAGTGGCAGTGTCGATAACGATAATGCAAGTGGTGATGATGACGATGATAATACAGGATGGTGCCATTCCTAAATTACTATGAAGGGAAACCATCCAACAACAGTTACACTATCATCATCATCATCATCACTGCAAACAGCAGCAAAATTGTGATCATCATCATCATTAGAAACATCATCAGTAGTAGCATCACTACCATCATCATCATTTGCAGCATCAACTAGAACAGCAACGCCAGTATCACTATCATCGTCATCATCATCGTCATCGTCATCATCAACAACAACAACACAGCTGCATCAGAAATAGCAACAAGGATATCTCCATCAGCATCAACATCATCATCATCATCAAAATAACCATAGAATAAACCAGGGGTTTTCAAACTGTGGTCCGCGGAACACAGGGGGTCCGCAAGGACAAGACAGGGGGTCCATGGACAGCAAATACTTTTTATGGGCAATTTGATTTTGTATATGTTTTTTAATCGAAATCTTTTAATTGACAATAAACCTATTTGTTAAATACTGTTAAATAAATAAATGTAAAAATATATGTTATTTTAAGCAAATATTTATGTATAAATTTCATAAGCGTTTATAAGGGGGTCCCTAAGGAAAAGCCTGAAATATAAAGGGGTCCGCAAGTCAAAAGGTTTGAAAACCCCTGGAATAAGCAACAACAATGACAGTTTTAGCACCATTGCTGCCGCTGCCAAAAGCCACCACCACCACCACCACAGAATAA